>NC_056739.1:1724190701-1724330701 GCF_019279795.1 Protopterus annectens | reverse complement strand
TAAGTGATAGACCTTCTACAATACCAAATTCAAACAGGCAGCCTAAACAGAACTAATTTTATATATACCATGCTCTCTCAGTCATATGATACTACCACTGTCCTCCTATATATTGCTAATATCTCCCCTCCCCTCCTACACCATTATATCTGTTGCACTCTTTAAAGACCTATGTTGTTGTTGTTGTGTCTTCTGGCTTTTCCCATTAGGGGTCGCCACAGCGGAACTCCGGTCCGCTAATGATTGGTAGTTGATTTTTACGTGCCGAGTTACCAGCCCTGACGCACAGCCTTCAACGAAGGTATGCCCATTCACGCATGTCTCCACGCAGAAGACGCTCTAGCTGCGAATCGAACCGGACAATGTCTTACTGTGAGGCAACAGTGCTACCGCAGCTATACAATATTAAAATCTCCCTTCCTACTTAGTTTTATATCTTACTACATTATGTATCTTGAACTCCTTGCAAACCTTTCTTTACTGAAATGTAAGAACACTAAACTTATTGCCACATTTTCCCTTCTACATTATCAATTTATATTTCCTGCAAGATTTTAGAGTTACAAGAACTTTGTAAACTTATAACTGTTGATGTAAATACTTTACTTTATATACCTGACTTGTAATTATGTTTGTTTTTCATGAGAAATGTAACTTGTTTTTCTGAGAACTGTCTGAAATTCACTTGTTAAGATAAATGTACTGTGATGGACCATTTCTCCCCAGGCCTCCGCAGAAAACATGCTCTGCCCAGTCAGACTTTCCCACTCAGCAAAGACAAATAAATAAATAAAGATAAAAATAAATAAAATGCATGTATTTCCGGTTATCTGCTTATTTTCTTTATATATATATATATATATATATATATATATATATATATATATATATATGTATAATCCTTATTATTATTTTATTATTATTATTATTATTATTATTGTTATATATTTTGTTTTATTTTACTAGAACTTTTCTCCTTGGACCTCTCCTGAAAAGGGGCAGACTTATTGCATAGCCAGGCCATCCTGGTAAGCAAAGGGTTCATATTATATGATCAAACGCTAGAAACAGCGAACAATCTATTATCGAACCCAAAGGCATGAAACATTAGAATTTCGAAGGAATGGATCAGCAAATTTTTTCCCAGGGAAAAAATTTGCTGATCCAAAAAAAAAATGTACAGGCAACATAAAGTGGGGGGCTTTGCCCCCACACCCCCTGATGTGGGAGGGCTGTGCCCCCCACCTTAAATATACCAACTCCAATATTGCACCACAGTGAAGAAAACAGCAAAGTCTGGAGAACGGCCCAGCGAATCTTTTCCCTGGGAAAAATATTCGCTGATCTGTTCCTTCAGTATTCTGTGGTTTCTTGCATATGGGTTCGACAAATGAGTGTTTGCTATTTAGGTATATAGATTCATAGGTAGGTACTAGGCTATCTGCCCAAGGGCATTTATAAGCCTAGCCACAGTGTGTCGGCTTTCGCCACCCCATTGATTAATTAACTGATCCTCTGTCAAGCAGAGCCAATGAAGTGATCTCAGTGTTGTATTTTCTGTTACCCATCCACTCGTCAAGGTTTCTCTTGAAGAGTGCTAGTGAGGGGCTCTGCCTAATGTAGTTTGTAATTTTGTTTCAAAGCATGGGGAGTCTCTGTGACAGGAGTCTATCCCTCCAGCATGTTCTGTTTATTGTTGTGGTGAGGTTTAGCTCACTAGAGCACGTGGCTCGCAGTGACTTGGATTTCTTTAGGTAGAGCATGTCCATCAATTCTGAGTTGGACATGGCTTTGTAAGTCAGGCAGAGATCACCGCTGAGTAAGCGATATGCCACTGAGTACAGCCAGAGTTTTTTCTGTCGGGCTGCATAGGACATATGTTTGAGGCCGGTAATCCTCTTGGTGAGGTACTTTTGTGGTCTCTCCAGCTGTTGGAAGTGTCTTGTGAGGTACATCCCAAATGGGGCATTGTACTCTATGATGGGTCTGATGAGTGCTGAGTAGAGGGGCACTATAACCTATTTATTTCTAGATGTGAACCCTTTAGTAATTAGATGGGCCACATAGAAGGATTTCCTAACTACTTTGGCAATATGATTGTCAAAGGAGAGAGTACTACCTTCCTGGGTCCCCAGATCTTTTATTACCTCTTTTGTATTAAGGGGGATGCCACCTATGTGGTAATTTGTGGGTGTTTTGTTTTCCCAAATGGGATGACTATGCATTTTTTGGCATTTAGCTTGAGGCCATGACTTTGACACCAGGTGCCTGTCTCAGTAAGGCCCATTTGGAGGATGTCCATGTCAGCCAGAGAGTCAATTATGGCTTCCAGTTTGCAGTCATCGGCGAACTTGGTTAGCCATAGTCCTCCTGTGTTTGCCTGTACTTCTGAGAAGTATATGCTGAACAGTAGAGGTCCCACGACCGAGCCTTGCGGGACACCACTTGTGACTGGTTTAGAGTTGGACCTGGAGCCTGCTATTCTTACCGTGTGAGTTCTGTCTGTAAGCCAGTTGGCAACCCATCTTGTGATGTAGGGGTTTATGTTCAGGCTGTTGAGTTTTTCTGTAATACCCGAGTGGGGAATGGTGTCGAAAGCCTTGGCGAGGTCAAGGTAGGCTGTATGAACAACCTTTCCCTCATCTATGGCCTTGGTGACTGTCTCGAAGAAGTCAACCAGGTTTAGTAGGCATGATCTACCCTTAACAAAGCCAAAATGGGTCGGGTCAAGTGTTTTGAGGTTCCCAATGTCTTTGTTAATGAGTTCCATTAGGATGCACTCCATGGCCTTGCAGACCAGGCTAGTCAGGCTTATGGGGCAATAGTTACCTGGGTCAGTTGTGGCCCCCTCCTTTGTAGTATTTCTAGCATTCGCTCATGTAATAGGAACCTGTAAGCAAATGCAATCAATCAATCAATCAATCAATCAATCAATCAATCAATCAATCAATCAATCAGTCAGTCAAGCAATATCCTCCACTGGCCTACTATGTCACTCTGAGCAAGTTACTTGATCAGACAATGCTTACGGGTCATGCATGAAAATGGGCACCTGTGTCCAGTGGGCATACCCTCTGATGTCCTTCCCCGGGTCCAGTGATCAAGGAGCCTCAATCCTCACCACTAACACCAGTGGCGAATGTTCACTGTGAGAAAAATATACATGCACAGTATTTTCAGATACAGTCCTCTGCACCAAGTACAGTTTCCCTTAGGACTACACAGGAAATGCACACTCCAGTCCTGGGGCTAGGCTTTCTCTCCAGGCCCCAAATAAGACTCCCCACTGACCACTACAGAACTGAGTCGTTAGCCAGGTGTTCCAAGTCAAGTCCTCCGCCACTCTCTCTGTGAAATCAGTGCTCTCAGTGTCCGTGTTCAAAATAACTGTCACACACACTCGCTTTGAGATTTGATTTTCACACACACACACACACACACACACACACACAAACACACACATCTGGCACAGCTTAGCCACTCTGCCACCTCCACCCAGACTATAAGGTAGATTTACTACCACCAGAACACCAGAAGCCAGGGCTCTTACCAGTACCCAATTACACTTAGTAAAATTAATACTTAAACAAATGGTAGTGTTTAGCCAAGCAGGAAGACTTTCAGGAACGTGGAGCCACAATGCCACTAAATAAATGCAAGTACTCTCAAAGGTTAAATATTTTCTAAAAGACCAGATACAATAAACTATGTACAATAAACACCAGAGTTTCAATGACAGGAAATATAAAAAACAACACAGATGAAAAGACTTACGACAGATACAACAAAAACAACATTTAGCCAATCTCACTATAGTTTTCTTACTGACTGAAGAATTACTGTTCCCTAGTTACATACTAAAGCAAGGCAAGATGAAAAGTGGATGAGTGTCTTGTCAGGTCCCAAAACAGAGTCCACCCCTCACATCTCTCACTAGTATTCAAATACAGTTTCAGTGCTGGCTACAGAATGACATCACATCTGATTGCCTGACTCTGTGGTTCCCCCATTACCCTCTCAATAGAAACTGAGCCAGGATCTGTTACTGATGTGTCACAATACACACATAGAACTTTAGCTAAAGTTTATTACAGTATATGGAAACTGTCAAACAATTCCAACACTTCCACCCGTCCTGCTGAAACTAACAAGCCATTCTTTGGCACCCCAGGGTAGTAATTAGTTCACTACTAAGGACAATGGAGCAGGATGCTAGCCCAGGCTTTTCACAGACGTTGCAACTCTGGCTGCATTCAGACCTGTGAGATAAAATCTTTATGGCCTAAACCAAGTCATTTAATTTCAGACTATTTTTCTAAAGTTAGATGGGCTGAGCCTAACCCCTTCCCTTCTAGTATCCTCTATTAAAATATATACATTTCATTAGTTACAACAATAGAGTCTGACATATCATGTATATTTCTTGTCTGTCCATCAGGACCAACTGTTGATATATTTTTAACACAAGCAACTTTACAAATACATTTTTAACACAAGGATCTGTACAAATCAGTTTGATATTCAATTGACATATAATTCTTAAGAAAACTCTAGCTAGCTGTGTTGGCATATGTTACACAGACACTGCCCTACTTCCCCTGGCACAGCCGGCACTACCTCACATCATCACATACCCCATTAACAGACTGATAAAATAAAATGAAAAAAACGAATATAGATGGAGAACAGGGTTATGGAAATCTGCTAAGGAAGGGAGCTCAGGTGTCAAGAAATGGGAAGAAGGTTTTATGCCAGGAATAAAAATTACAAGAGAAAAATGGAGTACTGTAGGAGAATACTCAGGCTATCAAAAACAGACTTAATTTCCAGCATGAGTGATTAAAATATCCAAGTCCCAAACAGAGTTAATTGTCAACCTGAGTGAATACAATCTCCAGGTTCCTAAATCCCAAACAAAAAAGGAACTAACAGTCACATCCACTTAGGAATAGGGGTGTTCGAAATTCTCCTAAATCCTGAAGTCCTCAAAAACCTGTCACGGGTAAACAACCACCCTTCCACTGATGAAGCCCTGGAAAATGAACTAAATGCTAAAATGGCTATAAGCTACTACCAAGGTGCCTCTTCAATGGGGTATCTCAAAAGAGGAGTGAGGGAACAATGTGTTCTCCACATGGAGGAAGTTAAACAGAGAATTCCATTTCAACCATATCCGGAAAATGTTCCTTAAGCTTATGCTCTCCCCAATCCTAAAGAAATCTACCAGAGCAAAAAGTCTGAAAGAAAAGTATTAGACACAGATCCACCACCAGTCAAGGCCCATGTGGCAGACATAACCCCCCCTTCCCGCAGTCAGCCTGTGTCAAGAGAAAACATTTCGATCGTACTCAAGATCTCACTGGACATATTAAAGCTTTCACACCAGAGAAGAAGGACTTCATAAGAAACCACAGCTTAATTTAAAGCCAACTGAATAAAAAAATAATTGTCTGTAAACTGAAAAGGACAACACATTACAGAATGAATGCCAGTTATAACTGAAAAACAAAATCAGGTCACTAAGGGATAAATCAAGATTGTCAGGGCCATTGTAGAGTGAAACCAGCAAAACATGCCTTCTGAAAATCTCAGTATGATGGCAGGAAGAAGGAGGAGACACCCAATGGCACAGCCCACTGGAATACGTGTGGGGATACCACTGAAAAAGATAATCAAGTCAATATCCCAGGGCTGCAGGTTATGGCAAAATCCTAAGCCAAGGAAATTCAGTGTGGCCAGACCATCCAAGCTGACCGCTTACCCCCCCCAATCAACCTTCAGATGTCTGGTCATCTATTTTGACTGTTTATGTATTTGTAAGGCTGCCGTCTGGTTCCCTTACTTTTTTATGACCTCATCATTCTGTCCTCCATTCTTCTAACCTCATTTCACATGTCATTCACATCACTTACAAATTCACTAGTTGAACTATATGTTTATAGCCTGTTTTTAGAAGTGATGGGAATGGGAAATGGAAGGGGAAAACCATCTCCTGACATAGATGTAGCAGCTCTCCACCCTTATGCCCAAGGCCCTTTCCCCACTGTTCATTAGGTCCCCAATGATTCCAAACCTCACCTCCAAACTGAAGCTAGTGTGCTGTGTACAGGCGAATTCTCTCTTCTCCAACAGGCTTCACTGCAACTCAGTTCCAGCCATACCGATGAATTCTGTAACCCAGCACAGACTGTTAGATTTTATTCTGCTACTCCCCGAGCCAACCCATCTGGCTGACACTGATTTTCTTCAGTGTTTGGTTCACTCTCACACCACTCACACTCCTGCCAGTCAAGTTACATTTGGAAAAATCATATCCACAATTCTGTAAAGCCCTTACCTATTTTTAATTATCTTACTTGCAAATGACAAATTTCAGTAATCCCTGTTACTTTCTTGTTCCAGTCTCCAACAGCCAAACTTCTTCAGGCTGTGTCCTGAATGCTTGCAAACAAGAAGTTTAGCTTTCTACTACCCTTTTGAATTACAACTTTCTGTACTTCCCCCTGGACAGGCACTCTACTGTGAACAAAATTATTCATCTCACTTGGCTTGTCCTTGTGTGAATCCAACCTGGACTAGTCTATGCTCTCACATCTGATCCCTGCTTATCAAACTCATCTATCTGTACTTTCTCTGCTGTTCTCCCTCTCCCCAGTTGGATTGAGCCAGCCCTTCCTAATCAGAGTGTAGCCTGACTGCAACTTCCTAGTCAGTATATTTTTTCTCTATGAAACTCTCAAGTCTCTTTTGCTAAAGGTAAGCGCATTCACAAAAGAGATTAGATGTTAAAGGTAAGCACAAACTTTTCTTTTTGTCCTTTTTTAATATGTCTGAATCTTCACCATGTATGGATGCCTGTACCAGTTCATTTCTGGAACTTTGTTCTGCCTCATTATTTGTATTTATATCATTACACTTTGTTTATTAATCTCAGAATATTTTATTTTCAGCATATTATGTGCAAAAAAGAATGTGCATGGGTCACTCCCTAATATAGCTTGCACATTTAATACATGTAGACTGTCCTCCCATGTTAATTTCTACTTCTTCTTTGCCTGTCCCACTAGTGACACATACCATTATTTCTTCTGCCTTGCTTTTTTTATTACAGTGCTCCCTGATTCTATCATATATCTTCTTCATATAAAGCATCACTACCTGCCTTTAATCCTTCCTGTAGGAGTTCTAGCTTAGTTCTACTTTTTCTGTGTCTGCTACTGCAGGTGGTACTATATTCTTATAGGAAGATGGATTCTAACACTTTATTATACCATGACCCCCCATTAATATTCCAAAACGTGCACGCTGATTGGCCAGCGTGCACGTTGTAAATCGACTTATACTAATGGAAAAAGGTCCGGTTGCCCGGACTTTTTCCATTAATATAAGTCTCCTTTAAAACACTGTCTCGCTATGTTAAAATAGTTTAACATAGCGACACAGGTTTAAAAAAAGCAACGGAGATCTCCGTTGCTTTTTTTAAAGCTGTCTCGCTATGTTAAACACCTTTAACATAGTGACACAGTGTGTAAAAAGCAACGGAGATCTTGCTTTCTCTGTTGCTTTTTTTAAACCTGTCTCGCTACGTTAAATGGGTTTAAAATAGCGAGACAAATTTAAAATAAGCAACGGAGATCTCCGTTAACATTGGACTAGATACTGTAATGGGACTCATTATCCGCTACTCTTGAAATGTTAAAGAGGTCTCTCACAACCAAATACCCTGTCATACAGCCCATATTACTGTACTGTGCTGTGTTAAATCTGGCCCACAGAGTCAGTGGATCATAGGATCACAGACAGGATCAAAGGAATTTCAAAGCTGTTGAGTCAATTATTATGCCTTGCTAGTTCCCACCTTAGGCTGTACCTTCCCTCTCACAGAGGACTAGGCCAGTCAAACTTTGGGTGAATTTATGAATACCCATACAATTATCCAGGTCCCATTTGAAGAAAGGCAGTGTATCATACTGCTTTACCCAGAGAGGGAATCTATTTCAGAGGTGAAGGAGATGCTGAGCAATGAATCTCTCTGCACCTTGTTTTATTGATCTGCTAAAGCAGGTTTTGATCCCTTATTCTGATATTTGTATGACTGTTTGATTTGTGATGGTACAAGAGATCCGGGACTCTTGGGTCTCTGATTGCTAAGAAGGAAGGCTTAGATCTTTTTTGATGAGCCTATAGAAAGAATCATCCAATTCACTCACTGGGTGACAACTACAAATTTGTACCTACTTATATTATAAAGGTTCCCAGACTGCTTAGAGCTATAGTGAATACTATGCCTTCACCAGCAATTCCCAGCTTTCCTGCCTACTCACCCTTGCTATCTGTGACAGGTCCAGAATAGTGGCAAAAACAAACCCAAGTTCTTCCTTCAGATTTTATTTTACTAAATGTTCTACTTTGCCTTCAAGAAAAAGAGCAATGTTTACACTTTCTGTGCTAAAAGGTCAATGCAGAATAATGAATGTTGAATATGCTGCCATACTAATAGAGATTCCTAATGATGACACAAGAAGGACAACATCTACATAAAGTTCAAGAACTCTTCTCCCTGTGAAATTAAAAATGTACAACAAAATTTAAGAATAAATGTAAACAACATCAAACCTATTATAGTCTGCTACTACAGGACTATATAAGCCTTTAAGCAAAGCTTCCCTAGATGATTATGAAGAAAAAGATCACCTCACCTTGGATGGTCACATATTTTCTGACCCTTTTATGGTAGCAAATATTTTCTGTACTCAATACTGAAAAAGTAACTTTGCCTTTTCCACTGACCTCATTATAGGACTATGCCTCATCAGCAATTTAAATTCCAACGTCAGCTGCAAATGGTACTGAGAATGTTGACACACAGTTCACACTACTGCTGGAAGATGTCACCAGTGGTACTGAGAATGCTGACAAACAGTTCACACTACTGCTGGAAGATGTCACCAGTGGTACTGAGAATGCTGACACACAGTTCACACTACTGCTGGAAGACGTCACCAGTGGTACTGAGAATGCTGACACACAGTTCACACTACTGTTAGAAGACGTCACCAGTGGTACTGAGAATGCTGACACACAGTTCACACTACTGCTGGAAGACGTCACCAGTGGTACTGAGAATGCTGACAAACAGTTCACACTACTGCTGGAAGATGTCACCAGTGGTACTGAGAATGCTGACTCACAGTTCACACTACTGCTGGAAGACGTCACCAGTGGTACTGAGAATGCTGACACACAGTTCACACTACTGTTAGAAGACGTCACCAGTGGTACTGAGAATGCTGACATGCAGTTCACACTACTGCTGGAAGATGTCACCAGTGGTACTGAGAATGCTGACACACAGTTCACACTACTGCTGGAAGACGTCACCAGTGGTACTGAGAATGCTGACACACAGTTCACACTACTATTAGAAGACGTCACCAGTGGTACTGAGAATGCTGACACGCAGTTCACACTACTGCTGGAAGACGTCACCAGTGGTACCGAGAATGCTGACACGCAGTTCACACTACTGCTGGAAGACGTCACCAGTGGTACTGAGAATGCTGACACGCAGTTCACACTACTGCTGGAAGACATCACCAGTGGTACTGAGAATGCTGACACGCAGTTCACACTACTGCTGGAAGACGTCACCAGTGGTACTGAGAATGCTGACAAACAGTTCACACTACTGCTGGAAGATGTCACCAGTGGTACTGAGAATGCTGACACACAGTTCACACTACTGCTGGAAGATGTCACCAGTGGTACTGAGAATGCTGACACACAGTTCACACTACTGCTGGAAGATGCCACCAGTGGTACTGAGAATGCTGACACACAGTTCACACTACTGCTGGAAGACGTCACCAGTGGTACTGAGAATGCTGACACACAGTTCACACTACTGCTGGAAGATGTCACCAGTGGTACTGAGAATGCTGACACACAGTTCACACTACTGCTGGAAGATGTCACCATTGGTACTGAGAATGCTGACACACAGTTCACACTACTGCTGGAAGACGTCACCAGTGGTACTGAGAATGCTGACACACAGTTCACACTACTGATGGAAGATGTCACCAGTGGTACTGAGAATGCTGACACACAGTTCACACTACTGCTGGAAGACGTCACCAGTGGTACTGAGAATGCTGACACACAGTTCACACTACTGCTGGAAGATGTCACCAGTGGTACTGAGAATGCTGACACACAGTTCACACTACTGCTGGAAGACGTCACCAGTGGTACTGAGAATGCTGACACATGGTTCACACTACTGCTGGAAGATGTCACCAGTGGTACGGAGAATTCTGACACACAGTTCACACTACTGCTGGAAGATGTCATCAGTGGTACTGAGAATGCTGACACACAGTTCACACTACTGCTGGAAGATGTCACCAGTGGTACTGAGAATGCTGACACACAGTTCACACTACTACTGGAAGACATCACCAGTGGTACTGAGAATGCTGACACACAGTTCACACTACTGCTGGAAGATGTCACCAGTGATGCTGAGAATGCTGACACACAGTTCACACTACTGCTGGAAGATGTCATCAGTGGTACTGAGAATGCTGACACACAGTTCACACTACTGCTGGAAGATGTCACCAGTGGTACTGAGAATGCTGACACACAGTTCACACTACTGCTGGAACATGTCACCAGTGGTACTGAGAATGCTGACACACAGTTCACACTACTGCTGGAAGATGTCACCAGTGGTGCTGAGAATGCTGACACACAGTTCACACTACTGCTGGAAGATGTCATCAGTGGTACTGAGAATGCTGACACACAGTTCACACTACTGCTGGAAGATGTCACTAGTGGTACTGAGAATGCTGACACACAGTTTACACTACTGCTGGAAGACGTCACCAGTGGTACTGAGAATGCTGACACACGGTTCACACTACTGCTGGAAGACATTACCAGTGGTACTGAGAATGATGACACACAGTTCATACTACTACTGGAAGACGTCACCAGTGGTACTGAGAATGCTGACACACAGTTCACAATACTGCTGGAAGACGTCACCAGTGGTACTGAGAATGCTGACACACAGTTCACACTACTGCTGGAAGATGTCACCAGTGGTACTGAGAATGCTGACACACAGTTCACACTACTACTGGAAGACATCACCAGTGGTACTGAGAATGCTGACACACAGTTCACACTACTGCTGGAAGACGTCACCAGTGGTACTGAGAATTCTGACACACAGTTTACACTACTGCTGGAAGACATCACCAGTGGTACTGAGAATGCTGACACACAGTTCACACTATTGATGGAAGACGTCACCAGTGGAGATGATGATAATGGCACAGTGGTTTATACACACAGTCCACCTTGGACAAACCAGGTTGCACAGACCTGTCATATTACCAGTGATTGCCAGCATTACCACTGGGATGGCCAGGATATTCAGGGTGGGAAGGATACACAGCCAGGTTTTCTAGACCATGATATTAGTGCTACAGAATATGGTTATGTAACACTGAAATGGCCCACATATCCACTGGTGTGGAGCAGCCTATACCACATGCAAGGTCACCTACTGCTGACTGCCACAAAGGCAATGTCTGTGCATGGGATGTGTGTTATGTGGACCTGAACCTACACTAGCAGTGCTTGACTCAGGCATACTGTGACGTGACTCACTCCTGCCTTTGACTACCGGCATTCCTTATCACTGGCTGTAGACATGCAGACCTTGGCTGCATGCCCTCTGCATGATGATGCTACATATTTTGCTATGGCTCAGCAGTACAGCACAGTGATGGCACTAACACAGGGAGTGTAGTAACTGCAGCACTCCAACAGTGCCATAAGCAGTATCAGTGTATGATCAGCATACAATCTCCTGGTATTTCAGGCACCTTTGCCAGTACTGCAGGACTCTGTACATAGCATTACTGATACTACTGTCTGGCAAACACAGTAAGTAACATCTGTGAGATGATCCCTACTCCGTGTATGTTGGCATACTGGCTACAGTAAGTTGTTGATATATGCACTATATTTATCCTTGCCAGTCTGTTTTGGATTATGGTTGAAATGATTCAGAGAAGAAGGGATTTGGTTACCCAGTTAAAAATAAGTAAATAATTTTAGACCGTCACAAGGCTTCTCACAAATATACTTGCTACAACAGCTTTATGAGCCAAAGGTCTTTGACTTTGTAGTTATGTCATCAAACCTGAGGCCTTATGTTCTGGAAATTTTGATTGGAGAGTTATTGATCTTTCAGTTGAGGACTAGTTGGTGGGATGTTGGGTCAGATGGCTAATGTGGCAATTGCTCAGACCTACAAAATCCAAAAATGTAGTGAGGGCATCCTAGGAATATATGGCAAGCACCTTTGTGTGAATGAGTTCAACTCCTACACACCCACACACAACAGCATCTCCCTTATACCGGGGAAGGTCAGGGTATGGAGTTCAAATAGATGCTGTTCAAAGACTTAGTAGTTGAGGTAGTAGGAAGAAATTGTAGTCAGAAAATGATCAGTGTTTGTCACTGAGTTAATTGTATGACCTACTGGTGAACAGCAAATATAGGGAAGCTATCATATTAAACAAATAGATCTTCTCTGCCATGCTAACAGGGAGTCTTTCCATTTGAACCATTTCCTGACAGGCTGCAAAGGCAGCAGCTGGAGCAGTCACTGAGGCAATAGGGATCACAGTGAATGAATTTTGTATAACTTGCAAAAGTTTCTGGTGACCCATTCAGCAACTTGGCTGAGGGCAGGGTAGGGTCCCTGGATGAGAGACAGACAAAAATTCTGGAGGCACTAGATATTGCTAGGGAGTTGTGATTAACTCACATTATCAATGCCCTATGAAAGGTGGACACCATATCTTTGCACTGGCAGTAAGGAGTAGTAGTCTCCATTTTCAGAAAGGTTCACAGGAGGCTCTATTATAGTTGAGGAATCATACTCCTCCACTTCCCTGTGACAGCCTATAGTAGGGTGCTGGAATACACATTCCATGCAATAGATGAGCCTGTGTTTTCAAGAACAGCATTGAGGAATACGTCCTGACCATGGACCAGTGGGTCAGCTCTTTGACATTGCTTAGACAGTGGGTGGTTTATAGATCTTTGCTTGTACAGTCTACATGTAATTTGTACATCAGAAGAAGGTATTTGACAAAACATGCTATAAAGTTTTGGTGGGGGTGCAACAGCAATATTGTTTATATACAGGAAGAAGGTACATGACCATACACCCCAAAATGTTTTAGTTGAAGTGCAAAGTACAGGTGTGTAAGGTGAACTTAACATAACAGTAAATGTTCAAATGACCACTGCTGCAGCAGCCCTAGCTTTGTTGAGATTATATCCTGCCAAGGATACAAAAGCTGGCCAGCATCCAAAGCTTCAGGGAACCTTCCACGTGCCCAAACTGTCAAGGAGCTTGAGATGAGCTGACTATAAGACAAGCGTGAGTGCAAAGCCCTTCAGAACTTTCCTGTTAGCAGAGAGAGGGAGGCTGAGCCCTGAAAGGACAATCCTAAGAACAACAACAAATAAATGTCCACACCCTAGCACAAAATACACACACCAAAAAACAAGGGGGTGGAGGGAGTGGCTACTGCAACAGTGATCATTTGAACTTCTACTGTTATGGTATGTTCATCTTGCATAATGTACTATGTTTTTCATGCTGATCACTGCAGCAGTAGCCTTAGCTACATGGATAGATTACCATAGCTAGCTGTAATTGGGAGGTGGAAGGAGAAGGGTCCACAAGCTCCTGGAGAATGGTCCTAGCAAAGTTTGATCTAGACCTAAAGAAGGAATCAAGATTATACTGCTTTGTAAAAGAATGTAGAGAGGACCAAGTAGCAGCTTCTAGAATAATTCTAGAATCTAACCCTTTCAGAAAAACATAGATGAAGCCAAAGCCCTGATAAAGTGAGCCTTGACCCTGCCTGGAATAGATTTGTTATGGTGCATATAACAAAAGGTAATAGCCTTAGACAGCCATTTGGAAATGAAACAGTGTGTACATGACACAGGTTGTCCATTTTCCTTTCTTTCACAAGAAATGAACAATTGTTGCAAAGACCTGAAAGATTTAGTTTTGTCAAGATAGAACCTGGTTTATCTGTGGACATCCAAGGCATACAATATCCTTTCTTCCTCATTTTTAGGTTCTGGAAACAAAACAGAGAGAAATGGATAGTTTGGCTTAAAGTAAACTTGGATACCTATTTAGGCAAAAATGAAGGATTAGTTCTCAAAGAAACCCTATCCTTGTGGAAAAAGAGATAAGAGCTTGCAACTCAGATATACTTCTTGCAGAGGTCAGAGCAATCATTAAAACTATTTTCCATGTTAAGAACCTAAAGTCATCCAGATTAGCTGGTGTAACTGGAGCAAATGTTAGCTTCTCTAATACAAAATTAAGATCCCAAGGAGGGGGCATCGGTATGCAAAACTTCTCTCAAGAACATTTTGACATGAAACTGCATTGAAAGAGGAGGATCCAAGGGCAGACATGCTGAAATGGCTGATACATGACCCTTGATAGAGGAATAAGAAGGACCATAGGATGGTAACTCACCCAAATATTGTAAAACCAGATAACAACTAGCTGTAAATGGGTGCTGGCTATGTTGGTGGCACCAGCTAGAAAACTTTTTCCAGTTGCTAATATATGATTTTTTAGTAGCCTCTTCCTTCAGTATCTGCTACATACCCTCAGAAAACAGGTGCCTAAAAGGAATTACTACCCTATCATCCATGCAGTCAGTTGATGATGATTGACATTGAGGTCTGTGAGGAAGCGTGTGGTAATTGCCCCTGATCATTTCCAGAAGAAGGGAGAACCACAGTTGCCTGGTCCAGAAGGGAGTCACCACAATGATTTTGGGGAATTCCTTCTGAATCTTCAGAAGTACCCTGAATATTAGTGGAAAGGGTGGAAGGGCATACAGGAACATTCCTGTCCAAAGAAAAGAAAATGCATCTATCTTCTAGGCCTTCTTACATGGAGTCTTGGAACAGAATTTTATCAGTTGATTGTTCAGGGAAGAGGCAAAGGGATCTACTTGAGGAATTACCCACAAATGGATCAAATCTTGCAAGATCCCCAATCTAGTTTCCATCCATGAGGGTCTGCCCTAGTTCTGCTTAGCTTATCTGCTACACAGTTTTGCTGTGATGGAATGTAGGATGCCTAAAGAATGAGATTGTGCTGTGAAGTTATACCCCAGCCTAACATGGCTGCAAATAGGGTACATCCTGGTTACCCCTTGCTTGTTGGTGTACTACATGATTGTCATATTATCTGTAACCGCTTGAAGAGGTCCCAGGGACCAAATATGATTTAGAGAGTTGAGTGCCTTGATCAGCACAAGCATCACCTTGACATTTATGAGCTTGCATTTGTGTGCTTGCATTTGTTCTTGGTGTCCCATACACACACCCTGAACTTTTATCCCTCCTGAAAGTGCTTTTTAAGCAAAGTGCAATGTGCCTGTGGTGACTGACTGCTTTTGAGTAAGGAGGGAGAAGGGGAGACCTGGATTTAAGGTTATCTGTTGTCTCCACCAGAAGATTTCTCTTCTGACAAACCCCAGGACTGGGATCTGAAAAGAAAAGGGATGTTGATGCTGAGACCAAAGAGATTTCAGCTACCACTGTATTTTTCTCATTTGAAGTCTTGCAAGGGGTATCATGAGAATCATGGATGCCATGAGACCCAAAATCCTGAGGTATTCCTTCACAGTGACTGAAGTCTGAATGGAAAACCTTAGACATAGATGGAAAAAAAGGTATTCGAACTGAAGTATCTAAATGCCATCCCAGGAACACAAAAAGACTGCAAGGATAATCTAGTCATCTAAATTTAGAAAAATGCGTATACCCTGTAGTCTCTGCTGAGCTATAATTAGAGCTAGACACTTTGTGAACACTCTTGGCGCTGCAGATAGTCCAAAGGGCAAGACAGAAAACTGATAATAATGATCCAGACACAAAATGTTAAGAAATAGCTGAACTCTGGATGAATAGAGATGTGATGGTAATCATCTTTTAACTCTAATGTTACCAGGAAACTTGAAAGAGGAAGAAGCGGTAAGGGGTTGTGAAGTCACAACACTTTGAATTTTGGGTACTTTCACAAATAGGTTTAGGAAAGAAAGAGCTGGTTTTAAACCAATTTCCTCCTTTGGCACTAGCAACATTCTTGAATAAAACTCCTCTCCACCTGGAAAGGAGGCCTAGTTCTATCACTCCTTTGGACAGCATGTTATGAAGAACAGGTGGAAGCAGGGTGTGATCTGTAGGATGAGAAATGACCCCCTGAAAAGTAGGAATTTCCTCTCACTGCCATCAGTAACCTTGATGAATGATTTTTCAGAATCCATTTATCTGAAACAATCTGTTGCCAAAGAGAAAAACTGAAATTCTGACTTTCTGGAAGAGTAAAGGGGCCAGGGTGGGAGGGGGGTCACAAAGTCTCTTGAACAGTCATTTAGACTTGGATTGTCCATGGTTTTGGGTGGTTTAAGACTTCTTTTTGGAACTCCTTTGCCATTTCTTTTTAAATGTCTATTTACCTGAATTTTTCCCACAACTGGATGAGGAGAGGTACTGTGCCAGTAATATAGGGTAACCAAATGAGTGTAACTATGAAAATGTTTTTTTAGCTGGGATACAGGGTTTGAACTGCCTGGACACAGTAATCAGTAATGCCTTGATAAGTTTAATTCCGGTGGTTGCCTAAAAAGCAATTACTAGAAAATGGAAATAAAAATCTAAACCAACTATAATTGAAATAGTGAATATTGTAACTAAGATAAAAGAACAGAAAGTGGGATCTTTAGAACGGGTAGGCATAGATTACATAGAAAAATGGAAATTGTGGGAACAATACTTGTAGAAAAATGTTTTGGAGGAGGAATGAGGTTTAAGAGAAAGCAGGAATTTAATAATTTATATAATGTTGCTTAGCTTATATGATATATAGCAATAGATATTAATTATAATGTTTGTAAATGTGAACTTGTTAATATGGTTTGATTACTTTTTATAAATGTCAGTCTGGCTATGTTACAAGTGATAATTCAATAAAGGTATTTAAAAAAACTGGATGCAGAGAAAGTAAATCATTTGGACTCTTTGGAAAAGGAGGGCTGAACAATCCAGATTCCATGAATCAGCTTGCCCCTTTCATAACTCTTTTTGATCACCTCTGCAGCAGAGGGCCCAGATAGTAAATCTCTAGGGGAATTTAAAATTTCATTTTTTACATCTTTTAGAAGGTCCGGAGAATGTAGCGAAGCAAACCTCCTTAAAACAGTACCAGAGGACATAGCCCTGGAAAAAAACTTCTCAACAGAATCACACACACACACACACACACACACACACACACACACACACACACACACACACACACACTGCAAACAATGAGCAGTGACTCATGCAATAGAAGATACTATGTTATTTAAAGCAGACTTTTCTTCTCAAGAAGAAACTATAGATAAAGCATTCCTCATTGTCTCATAATTTGTCAGACCACTCTTTAACATATGAGCCTGACATTTCAAAATTCTGAAAATCAAAGTTGCAGAAGTATACATTCTTCTCCCCATACCCATCAATAACTTTCCCATCCATATTAGAAAGAATAGGACCAGACTTAACTATGTGCTTAGCAGCACTAGACTCGACTAAAGCTATACCTTCTGGGTCAGGTTTAGAGATAGTGTATACACATTTAAAAGACTGTGGAATGTTATACATCCCATCTGCCTTTTTAGGGACAGCTGTCTATCAGAAAAATTGCAGGCAGTAAGACACACATTATCCAAAGTAGACAGGACAGAAGGAATGGATGTAGGCTGTGGGAAATACTTTTGTAACAACTCATAGTATTTTGAGGGACTGAGAAACCTCAGTGTTCTCCAACAGAAAATACTGGGACACTCTAGTAATAGTCTCAGAGAAAGAGAAACCTTCACAGGGATAATCAAAAACAGAAATCTCCTCTGAGGCTGTATCAGAAATCTGAGAAATGGCTTGAGGACCCTTGCAAGCCTAGTCAATATAACCCAATTTTACCCAATATATGGCCCCTAAGGGGCAAGAGGATGGTATGGACTTGTGCCTCTGCATTGAGCATTTTACGGATTGCCCCTGTCCATAAGGAATGCAAGCACTACCTCAGGTGTGAATTTGCGATTCCCCATCCATTGATCCAAACTGTGTTTGTGGAGGGCCAGGGAAGGGCTCTGCTTAAAGTGAATGGGAAGCCTGTGCCAAAGAAGGGGTAATCTCTTAGACACATTGCTGTCTCTCCAGCATCTCTAGATTGGGTGACCCTCATGCCGTTTGGCTTGCGGATATGTAGCAACTCC
The DNA here is from genome assembly GCF_019279795.1 of Protopterus annectens. Classification (NCBI taxonomy): domain Eukaryota; kingdom Metazoa; phylum Chordata; order Ceratodontiformes; family Protopteridae; genus Protopterus; species Protopterus annectens. The sequence continues at coordinate 1,724,312,300 of NC_056739.1, read as the reverse complement.
ATCAGGGCTGGATTTGTGAGTGCCTTGTAGTTCAGGCATAGGTCACCCCTTAATAGTCGGTAGGAGACAGAGTAAAAGGATAAGGCTTTGAGTCTATCCACATAGTTCATGTTGTTTACACCCTATATTTTCTTCGTGAGGAACCTCCGAGGTTTCGCCAGCTGCTGCATGTGGTTTGTGAGGTACATTCCGAAAGGGAGATTCTACTCAATAATGGGTCTTATAAGGGAAGAATACAGGGATTTTTATAGCAGCTATGTCATTCATTTTAGAGAATTTATGTGCAGCCACTGTGGCTTATAGCTGAAATATAATATAAGCAGTACAAATGGGACTTATATCAAAAGTGTGTAAGCAACTGGGAGATGTCATGTGTGTAAAATAGCAGGTGGCATAGAGAATGAAACAGCAATGATACTGAGAAGTATATGAAATAATGTATCATACTGATCCTACTGTACTATGCAGTATATCCATATTCTTTTTATGCCTATGTTCATCACTCCCATGCTCAGTGCGCATCAACCAGCTCCAAGTATCCCTACACTAATAAACTTAATTGAAAAGAAGAATGCAGTCCTCAATGAAGCAACTACAGTGCATGGCTTATCTTTTTTGGATGAGGTGAACAGCAGGCACTGAGGCTGCCTGTGGATACTGTCGGCTGCTGATACTAATATAATTAGGAAACACTCATGGACACTGTAAACCTGCCCAAGCCATCTCACTGATATGTGTGACCATGCCAGGAAGAAGTACAGGGCTCTATTCACTGGCTGCCAGCCATTACTGGTGAATCTAGACAGGTTTGACCCTTCACACCAGATGAGGATTTAATTGATTCATCCTTTTCCTTGGGGAGCAATCATGGATAGATACAAGGGGGAGATGTGGCTTGAACATTCCATCTGCTACTCCATTTATGTCTATCAGCAGGTCCATTTTTATGTGACATACACAACCAGGTTCAAGCATTTGCATACCATTTGGTAGCCAAACAGGTGTGCGTGCCACATATAACACAACTATTGTTTAACATGCTATGACCATGGTAATCATGTGCATTTTCCTCAATAGGCATCTCTGTCTGCTGTATATCAACACCATGTCATAGCCATCTGCTTTTAACCAGACCACTAGTAAGGACTGATATTTTCCCTGAGGGAGACAATACAGAACAGCAGAGTCAGGCTGCATTCACATGTATGTTTTGCTGACTGTATTTCTATACTGCTGTGTGTGGGGGTCACATGCAGTCTAAGAGTCTGATCTCTTTACTATTACTTGTGGGCACCACATCTGATGCAAGCAGTTTATTTGGTAGCAACACTGAAGAACTGCAGGCACTTATAAGGAGCATATCAGCACTGTTATGCTGAGAGGCATTCCATCTACTCCTCCCTGAATTGGAACACAACTCATCTGTTAAGGGGGTGGAGGATATGATACAACAGGAGTTAGAACTGATACTTACTTCAGGAATTTGCTGAAAGTGATAAGAATAAGAGTGTTGCTGCTCTACTTGACCTACACTCACACTCTGGCATAGATAACGGGGATAACATGGGTTTTGTAGATCTTAGAGCTGTTCATGACACCATCAGCAGAGGCAGCCCCAACACACATGGTAAAAGGGTTCCTCTGCTGGAGGTCACCCAGTTGATTACCATGTTGATATCTCTATCTGAACAACACTGTTAGCTGTCAGCCACTATGTAAAAATAGGTATGGATGACGGCTATAGACAGAATAACCAGATGACACACTGTTGCATATGCAAAGAGACTCAGTACTGGCTGCCATATTTACCATGTGATGCCCAAGGTTGGGGCTGTGCAGTGGCAGAAGCCTCATCTACGATAGCCATGTGACTACCTGATGCATATTTTTACACCAGACCATTGACCATTAGATTTGCTTAAAAACAATCATGTTTAGTCTAGACTAGAGGGCTTCCATGTGACAGTAGCAGAATGAATGCAGCACAGTTGTGCACTGGGGTGGCTGAACTAAAACAAGTCATCAAGCAACTACTGAAGGTATCTGTGATGCCCTAGGCTTATATGCAAAGGCTGTAAAAAGATGCCATACAGAGAAATAGCGGGCTCCTAAATGAAAGACCAGCACTGGTAGAGTTTTTAATAGGTTCATAGGTTCATAGGTTGGTACTAGGCTATCAGCCCTAGGGCCTATACAAGCCTAGCCATAACAATTCCCTGGCTACTTCTTCCCACACTATTTACTTCCCTGGACCCCAGTCTAATGTCTGACGTGATCCCCGGGGTGAATTTCCTTTCTCCCATACAATCGTCAAGGTTCCTTTTGAAGAGGGCCAAAGAGGCACTCTGCTTGACATGTATGGGCAATCTATTCCAGAGTCTGGGGAGTCTCTGGGTCAGAAACCTAGCCCTCCAGCATGTTTTGTTTATTGTGATGACAAGGTTTAGATCCCTGGAGCATGTGGCTCTGAGGGATTGGGATTTCTTTAAGTGTAGCATGTCCAACAGCTCTGGGTTTGACATGGCCTTGTATGTTAAGCAGAGATCGCTTCTGAGTAGACGATATGCAACAGAGTATAGCTGGAGTTTTTTAAGGTGGTCAGCATAGGGCATCTGCTTTAGGCCTGTGATTCTTTTAGTGAGGTATTTCTGCGGCCTTTCTAGTTGTTGCAGATGTCTTGAGAGGTACATAACAAACGGGGCGTTGTATTCTATAATGGGTCTAATGGGACAATGACCTCCTTTTTTCTGGATGAAAAGCCCTTAGTGATGAGGTGTGCCACATAGAAGGATTTCCTGACTGTTGTGGCGATGTGGTTATCGAAGGTGAGACCACTATCCACCTGTGTCCCTAAGTCTCTTATCACACTTTCAGTGTTTAGTGTACTGCCACCTATATGGTAATTCATGGATACATGTTTTTTCCCAAAGGGGATAACTATACATTTCTTGGCATTGAGCTTGAGCCCATGGCTCTGGCACCAAGCACCTGTTTCTGTAAGGCCTTTTTGTAGAGTATCCACATCATTTGGGGATTCAATAATGGCTCCCAGTTTGCAGTCATCTGCGAACTTTGTTAGCCAGAGTCCCTTAGTGTTGGCCTGTACTTCAGAGAAGTAGATGCCAAACAAGAGCGGTCCCAGGACTGAACCCTGAGGTACTCCACTTGTCACTTGTCTGGAGCTGGATTTGGAGTCTGTTACTTTTACAGTGTGGGTTCTATCAGTAAGCCAGTTAGCAACCCATTGGGTGACGTAGGGATTAATGCCCAGCTTAGTAAGTTTATCTATAATTCCAGAGTGGGGGATGGTGTCAAAGGCCTTGGCAAGGTCTAGATACACTGTGTGGACCACCTTACCCTTGTCCATGGCTCTAGAGACTGATTCGAAGAAGTCAATCAGGTTCAGGAGACACGATCGGCCCTTCACGAACCCAAACTGGGTGGGGTCCAGTGTTTGAAGGTTGCCAATGTCTTTGTTTGTAAGTTCCATGATAATACGCTCCATGGCCTTGCAGATAAGACTTGTCAGACTGATGGGACAGTAGTTTCTGGGATCCAAGGTGGATCCCCCCTTGTGGAGTGGGATAACTGTAGCTCTGTGCCACTCAGTGGGCACGAAACCTGGGGTGAGGCTATAATTAAACATGACACTTAGGTGAGGTACCAGTTCATATTGTAGTTCATGTAGTATACAGCCTGGGATGTCATCTGGTCCCATGGATGCTGTATTCTTAGCTTTGGAGAGTGCGTTTTTACCTGTGTGGCCATTATTACCGGAATTTGGCAATCTTCTGGTATTGAGATGGGCCATTTAGGGGGTGAGAGGGGGGTGAAGTTGGCACTGAATCGATCTGCCAGGATATTGGCAATATCCTTGGGATCAGTATATTTAATGCCATTCTGTTTTAACTCAGAGCAGATCTGAGCATTGCCATTTAGATTCTTGACATAGTTATAGAATGCCTTGTGGTTGTCTTTGGAATCTTTGGCAATTTTATTTTCGTAACTAGCTTTGGAGGATTTTATGAGGGATCTCAGTTTCTTACTGAGGCTGGTAAGGGAGTTTTTTGCATCCTGGGATTTTCCTCTTTTCTGCAATAGTTTCTTCCTTTTGTTGTAAAGTTTGTTTATGGCAGGGGACCACCAGATTGGCTTCCTTTTTTTGGATGACAGCATCTTGGTTCTATTTGGGATGGCACAATTCATGCATGAATGGATGTGCCTGTACAGTGCCTTAGTGTAGGATTCAGCAGTTGAACTTTCAGTTCCCGTCTGCATGAGTGTCATGAAGTTTGTCACTTCTGACTTGAGTAGCATGAAGTTGGCTTTGGAGAAGTTTTTTATGGACGTTTCCTTACTGGGGAGTGGGGGTGGGATGTGGATGTTAAGGGTGATTAGCTTATGGTCAGACCTGACTAACGAGGGGGTGACCATAGGTGTGGAGCATCGATTTCCCATGTTGGTAATGACCAGGTCTTGGATATTGGAGCCCCTGGTGAAAGTATGGATTAGTTGATCCAGGGCGTTGGAATTTATGAATTCCAAGAACCGTTGGGCAAAGGTGTTGGTACATGAGTAGTTTTCCCAGTTAATGGCAGGGTAGTTAAAATCACCCAGTATTAGGGTGTTTGGTTCTATCTTAATATTTTCCAGTATGTTTAGAAAGGTGTAGTGAGAATCTTGGGGTATGGTGGGGGATCTGTAGCAAGCTACAATTTGGATTGCAGTCTTACCTAATGTTAGTTGCACGTGGAGAATTTCAGACGCATTGTGTTGGGCAACTACCCTGGTGGTGTGAATATCTGGCTCTCTGGAGCCTTGAACCAGGTCTCAGTTACTGCACAGATATCGATGTTCTCCATTTTTAGGAGTGCCTCGAGAGAGTGCATTTTGAGGTTTAGACTTCTAGCATTGAGTAGCATTATCTTCAGATTTTGCATGCTTGTACCTGTTATGGTGGTGGTTTTGTCCTTTGAACTTTGCCTAAAAAAGGCACTATAGGGGTGGCAAGAGCCTTAGCCAGTAACCTGAATCCCAGGGGCGACAGGTGCAGACAATCTCTGGCAAAGCATCATGGTCTGTCAATCATGTCGTCCCAGGCAGACAGATACTGGATCCCCTTTGAATGACACCAGAAGCTTAGCCAATTGTTGAAGTCAATCATTTTGTCCTTATATTGTGGTATCATTCTGGGTGAAGGCAGGATGCTACTCAGGGCTATGGTCATACCTGCCTGGGCCACATGATCCGAGAGCTCTTCCATGTCTCTTTTTATGTAGTCCAGGGAGGTACGTCTCAAGTCATTCACTCCAACATGGACAATGACAGAGTCATATCTGTACTTGTTGTGGAGTGACTTGAGTGCATGCGTTATGTGGCGGATCCTGGCACCCGACAGGCAGCTGACTGTAATTTTCTCCTTGTTCAACCTGGTGAGAGGGATATCAGTGTGCCGGACTATAGAGTCACCTATGACTAAAGTGTTAGGTACATTGTCTTGCCTTAGGGGCTGTTGCTGGGTGGCACACTGGTGTTGTGAACTATGTGACACTTTGGTTGTGATTGGTGTTTGTTTGCGTTTAAGCTTCAGAGGTCCTTGGTGCTTGGGCAGGTTACAGTTAAGGGCCTCTGCATATGTGGATTTAGTGTTGCTATATGTGGGTGTTGGTGGTGTGGGTTTAGAAGGGCTATGTGTTGCTTGAGGTGTAGTGTGGGTGTTAACCTTCTCCTCTTGACTGTCTAGCACAATCTTGGGTGGAGATAGCTTTGCTTCCATTTTGGCTATGTAAGTGCATCTCTCACAGGTTGTAGTGTTGGGTGGTAGGAGGAGAGGGTTGTCTGTGTACATGAGGCAATTGCTGCATTGCCCCAGTATGCCCAGATTCACCAGGTGGACAGGAGAAATCACCGGAAGCTGACCCTTGGACATGCCTGGTTTGGTGCTTTTGTTTTTTTTTTGTGAAGTACAGGAGCTGTTTTCCCTTACCTTAGCAAGGTACTTTGCAATTATAGGCTGTTTAGTGCCTACTATTAATTTCTCCTTATTAACAAGGAGAGTTGACTGCTTGTATCAGTTTAAGGCTTCCTAGTGCTTTCCAGCAGGTATTAGAGAAAGTGCTAGTCACAGGGATGCTTAAAGGTAAGATGAAAAAAATGCACACTGCAGTGTGCACTAGAGAAGTTAGATGTGAAAGTAGGTAACTTAAGTTTTACCTGTTTAAAAAGTTAAGGTTTAGTGGAGAGTTACTATTTTTAAAACAGCAAGATGGGTTGAAAGGGGTGGTCACTTGTATTCTGGTACTATGGAATACAGTAGGATGGCCAATCAATTTAAATAGTTGAAGGGGAGGGATTTCAGAAATGATGATTTTGTGATTACTCACACAAGCCAGTGAAAGTAGAGAGGAAATGAGATATATGGTTGGATTAACATAAGAGGCAGGCCACTAGAAAGACAGTGGTATTTAACAAGACAACTGTAACTGGGTGGGAGAGCGGGAAACAAATTCTGCCTGACTCAGAAGAGAGAGAGCTGTGGTCTCTTTTGAACTTTTAATATGCTGTTAAAGCAGAATGCAAGTAAAACACAAGGTAAAGAAAACAAACCACAGTATTCGAAATATAGAAAGGCAATAAAGTAATACAAAAAATAAAAGCAAACTAACCTTTCCTTCACAACAAAGTGTAGCAGAGTCTGGATGAGCCTTTCTGGTAATAGCATCTAGACTAGAAGCTGCAGCAGTTAAAAAAGGAATAATTAGTAAAGCATATAAAATATTGCATGATAATTATAAGAATCAGAGGAGCTTAGAGAGATTGGATAAGAAATTCACAAATAGACAATGATGTGTGTGTGTGTGTGTGTGTGTGTGTGTGTGTGTGTGTGTGTGTGTGTATATGTATATATATATATATATATATATATATATATATATATATATATATATATATATATATATATATATATATATATATATATATATATATATACACACACACACACACACATATATATATTTGTGTATATATATATATATATATATATATATATATATATATATATATATATATATATATATATATATATATATGTGTGTGTGTATATATATATATATATATATATATATATATATATATATATATATATATATATATATATATATATATCTCCCAAATACGCAACAAAGTCTAGACGATTTAGGATCTTTGCTTGGAAGTGTTTACATAGGTATTTTTATACCCCAGGTAGACTCCAAAGAATTTTTCCTCAGGTGGATAGCAAATGTTGGAGGTGTGATGGGCAAGGAGGAGGTAGCTGGGAACATATTTTTTGTGAGTGTAATGAGCTGGCAGACTTTATGGATTCCCTGCAGACCTCTCTGTTGGAGGTGCTGGGTGAGCAGATTGGTCTGACTGGGGAGATGATTTTCATAGGTTCATAGGTGTGTACTAGGCTAATGGCCCTGGAGCCTTTACAAGCCTAGCCCATTGATGTGCCCTGGCATCGCACCGCCCAACATTAGTTCCGAGTGCCTCCTACAAGCAGAGCCACTGGCGTGATCCCTGGGGTGAATTTTCTATTTCCCATCCACTCATCAAGATTTCTCTTGAAAAGGACCAGTGAGGTACTCTGCTTGACATGCATGGGAAGTCTATCCTGTCCCTCCAGCATGTTCTGTTGATTGTGGTAATGAGGTTGACGTCTCTGGAGCATGTGGTGCGGAGGGATTGGGATTTCTTTAGATGTAGCATTTCTAACAGAGCTGGGTCAGACATGGCTTTGTAAGTCAAGCAGAGATCGCCTCTTAGTAGACGATATGAGACAGAATAGCTGGAGTTTTTTGAGTCTGTACATGTAGAATATGTGTTTAAGGCCTAGGATCCTCTTTGTGAGGTACTTTTGTGGCCTTTCCAGCTGTTGCATGTGTCTAGTGAGGTACATGCCAAATGGGGCATCATACTCGTTGAGTTATGCTATAGAATCAGAATTGCCTAGACATAGTAAAGCCTTGTTGAGTCTAATTATGGTGGCTGCCAAAACGCAATTACTAGAAAATGGAAATCAAAGTCTAGACCAACTTTACTGGAATTAGTGACTATAGTAACAAAGATAAAACAACTGGAATTGGGATCTTTAGAAAAGGGAAGGAACAAACTATATAGGAAGAAATGGGAATTGGAACAATATATACAGAGCAGGAACGAGGTTTAAGAGACAGGATTCAACTAAACCATATAATGCTTGACTGACAATGACTGGATGGTTTATAAGTGATGTATAATGTTTGCAACTACAGTATGAATGCTGTCTGTGATGGAAACTGTTTGGGAACTAAAGTGGTATCATTTTGTATGTTTTTCATTTATATAAATGTAAGACTGCCTTTGTGATATGTGAAATTTAATTAAGATTCTTGGAAAAAAACAGATGCCATATAGGATGCCACTGTGCAGATGCCATAGTCACAGATGTTGTCATTCTATTAATGTATGTATTCTGAAAAGGCAGCAGTCCAAATCTCTTGTGCTGGTACCAGTGATATGGCTATGTCCTCCTAGGTACTTGTGCCAACCAGAATGTGCCCCATGGATGGGCTGCTACATATACAAAACCCTGTACTAGTTCATAGGTTCATAGGTAGGTACTAGGCTATTAGCCATAGGGCCTATATAAGCCTAGCCAAAAAGGTACCCTGTGTCTCCACAGTGTATATCCATGGTCATAACAATAGCAAATATGCCCGACCATGACATGTTTCTGGTTGGTGTGCATGCTATGCATGGTCTGTGTGACCTGTGTCTTGTACTTATGATGATTTACCCTGTCTGATGTACAGCTTATCCAGCATATGCAATATGAAACTTAAAATGTGTCAAAATCTTGTCATTGCAGCAATTCATGCTTACACATCAGTTTAGTTTCTGAAATTGTAAGCATTCCACACAAACTGCATATCCATGTATTTTCTGAGTATAGGTCTTTCAGATGCTGATGGAATGTCATAGCATGGTTATACTGCACCTGTTCTGCAAAACAAGCTGGTACTGCTTTTTTATGCATCCTTCTCTTTACTGTTTTATCATAGATAGATTCATAGACTAGTACTAGGCTAGCTGCCCTTGCAAGCCATTTTAAGCCTAGCCAATTATTCCTTGTGAGACTTAAATCCTGCACCTTGTGTTTGTAAGGCAAACACCTTAACCATTAGGTCCAGGTCAGAGTCTACCTGTACATGTGCTTATCTAGATGCCAGACTCTGTAGCAAATAAATGTTATGTAGCATGACACACTCCAGAAACTACCCACGCTGCCTTTTCTGATGGGTATTGCAACACACCCTATTAAATTATCCAGATATTAGAAATGCACTTTAAGGATACCGACCACACAATCCATCACCACCCAGATTTGATTTTATGCCTGGTTATGTATCCTCTCAGGTAATAATTAGAGATGCCAGATAACAGGACAACAACCAGGATTGTAGTAAACCACAAAGATAATATGATTTAATTGCAGTGTATTCCCTGTAGGACCCTGTGCCACTTACATTTCTGGTACATTGTAAATCCCTTGGGGTATGACATATATACTTAGCAACTTGGTATTTCATGGTATTTGTCCCAAGATTTGCCATATGCATCATAGGCACTCCCATTGTACTTTCAGGATATATTGAAAACCGTGTCATCTGCACTGCAGTCTACTTGGTAAGTGATGGAATGGAACCCCTTTCCATTAATGTGTGCTATCCCTTTTCCTCTTCCAGGCATATATGGCTATATGGGTACAGAATATAGCACTCCATATAACTCTTTGGCAAGCTTGCATAGTGATTTTTAATTCCTGGGAGTAGTGTCTCCAAAAATGTAATGCATTCCTCTGTGTGCTACAGCATAAAGATGAAGACTGCATACTGTATGCCTGATGTCGATGACAGCAATATGCCCAGTGTACTACCTGCACATTTCTGAAGTGTTCCTAAGACTAGAAAGTGCAGTGATTCTGCAGCTTTGATGAACAATAGGTTGGACCAGCCCCACATTGCATTTAGTCTGAGTTCCATTGGATAAACACCTGTTATGGTTTCCAGAATAGCGCTATCCACCCTGCTTTACTCTCACTTGCTATTCATTATTATTGTCACATCCCAGCTGGATGTGTAGCAGCAGCTGCACTTACCAAATGTCTGCCTGTTACTATCAGGGTACACAGCATTTGCACAGCAACATTTATTTTTTTTCTTTTCCTTTGGTTTAGCACATAATTATGTTTTTGAGTGTGCGGATTATCTGTTTGCTGCTTGTCAGTAGTTTTTATAACCTTTAAGAATCAGACACAGTATAATGCTGATTTATATATCTCTAGTCAGTATTACCTTCTACTGATACTTCTTGTTACACTCTGCTATGTGCACATACAACTGAGCCCCATGATATAGGCTCACAGGTTCATAAGTCTGGCAAACAAGCTCAAACTCGACTGACCATCAAAGAGCTTGATGCCTTAGATCCCATGCTGCAACATATGGGTGGCCATGTAGTTATCCAGTTCAGCCTTGAGGATATGAATTCATGAACTGAGTTTAAGTGAGTGAGGTGGCAAGTTTATTCCATAGACATGCTATTTGTTCATAGGTTCATAAGTAGGTACTTGGCTATTGGCCCTAGGGCCTATATAAGCCTAGCCAAATGGTACCCTGGCTTTCGCCACCCAAGAAAATTATTTTCCTGTGCCCCTGTCAAACAGAGCCACAGAAGTGATCCCCGGGGTGAATTTCCTATCTCCCATCCAATCATCAAGATTTTTCTTGAAGAGTGCTAATGAGGAGTTTGTTTGACATAGATCGGTAGTTTGTTCCAGAGTATGGGAAGTCTCTGGGACAGGAATCTATCCCTTCAACATGTTCTGTTTATTGTGGTGACATGGTTTAGGTCCCTAGAGCGTGTAGCTCGGAGGTATTGGGATTTCTTTAAGTGGAGCATTTCCAACAGCTCTGGTTTTGACATAGCTTTGTATGTTAGGCAGAGATCGCCTCTGAGTAGGCGATATGCGACAGAGTAAAGCTGGAGTTTTTTGAGACGGTCTGCATAGGGCATTTGTTTGAGCCTGGTAATCCTCTTTGTGAGGTATTTCTGTGGCCTTTCCAGTTGTTGTAGATGTCTTGTGAGGTACATACCAAAATGGGCGTTGTACTCTATAATGGGTCTAATGAATGCTAGGAAGAGGGGAACAATGACTTCTTTTTTCCTGGATGATAAACCTTTTGTGATGAGGTGTGCCACGTAGAAGGATTTCCTGACTACTGTGGCAATGTGATTATCAATGGAGAGACTACTGTCCACCTGTGTCCCAAGGTCTCTTATCACACTTTCGGTGTTAAGTAGACTACTGCTTATGTGGTAGTTCATGGGTACAGAGTTTTTACCAAAAGGGATGACAATGCACTTTTTGGCATTGAGCTTGAGGCCATGGCTTTGATGCCAGGCATCTGTCTCAATGAGGCCCTTTTGTAGGATGTCCACATCGTTAGGAATTTTGATTATGGCTCCTAGTTTGCAGTCATGTGTGAACTTTGTTAGCCAAAGACCTTCTGTGTTAGCCTGTACTTCAGAGAAGTAGATACCAAACAGGAGAGGACCCAGGATTGAACCCTATGGTACTCCACTTGTCACTGGTCTAAAGTTGGATTTAGAGTCTGCTACTTTCACAGTGTGGGTTCTGTCAGTAAGCCAATTGGCAACCCATCTTGTGACATAGGGATTTATACCTAGTTTAGTGAGTTTATCTATAATTCCAGAGTGGGGGATGATGTTGAAAGCCTTGGTGAGATCTAGATAGGCTGTGTGAACCACCTTACCCTCATCTATGGCTTTGGTGACCGCTTCAAAGGAGTCTATCAGGTTTAGGAGACATGATCTGCCTTTTACAAACCTGAACTGGATAGGGTTTAGAGATTGGAGATTACCAATATCATTGTTTATAAGTTCCATGATGATACATTCCATAGCCTTGCAGAGCAGGCTTGTCAGGCTAATGGGGCGGTAGTTCCTGGGGTCCGTGGTGGCTGCCCCTTTGTGGAGTGGGATAACCATTGCTGTACACCATTCAGTAGGTACAAAGCCTGAGGTGAGGCTATGACTGAACATGGTGCTTTGGTGGGGTGCCAGTTCGTTCTGTAGTTCGTGTAGAACGCAGCCTGGGATGTTGTCAGGTCCCATGGATGCTGTGTTCTTGGCTTCGGAGAGTGTGCTTTTTACCTGTGCAGCCATGATTACAGGAACTTTGCATTCTTCCAGTATAGACATGGGCCCTTTAGGGGGTGAGAGACAGATAAAGTTAGCACTGAACCTATCTGCCAGAATATTGGCAATATCAGTTGGTTCTGCATTTTTAGTGCCATTGTGCTGTAACTCAGAGCAGATCTGAGTGTTGTCATTGAGATTCTTGACATAGCTATAGAATGCTATGTGGTTGTCTTTGAAATCAGTGACAATTTTGTTTTCGTAACTAGCTTTGGAGGATTTTATGAGGGATCTCTTCTTCTTACTGCGGCTGACCACGGAGTTCCTCCAATCATGGGATTTTACTCTTTTTTGCAACAGTTTTTTTTCTTCTGTTGTAGAGTTTGTTTATGGCAGGGGACCACCAGATTGGCTTCCTTTTTTTGGAGGATAGCATCTTGGTTCTGTTAGGGATTGCACGATCCATGCACTCGTGTAAGTGCTTATAAAATGCATTTGTATAAGATTCAGCAGTCGTACCTCTGTTGTCTGTCAGCATGGGTGTTGTGAAGTTTACTACTTCTGTCTTAAGAAGCATGAAGTTGGCTTTAGAGAATTTTTTTACAGTGATTTCCCTAATGGGGGGTGGGGTGGGATACGGATGCCTAGGCTGATTAGCTTGTGGTTGGATCTGACCAACGAGGAATTGACCTCTGGTGTGGAACACTGGTTGCCCATGTTGGTAATGACCAGGTCTAGGATATTGCTGTCCCTGGTGGTGGTGTGGATAAGCTGATCCAAGGCATTGGAATTTATGAATTCCAGAAAATGTTGAGCACAAGAGTTGGTACATGAGTAGTTTTCCCAGTTAATGGTGGGGTAGTTGAAATCGCCCATTATTAGGGTGTTAGGTTGTACCCTAATATTTTCCAGTGTATCAAAAAATGAGGAGTGGGAATCCTGAGGCATGGTGGGGGATCTGTAGCAAGCTACAGTTTGGATTGCGGTCTTGCCCAGAATTAGTTGCACTTGGATAATCTCAGATGCATTATGCTGAGCAACTAGCCTGGAGGTGTGGATATCCTTAATGAATATGGACATGTCTCCACCCCTTTAGTGTTTTGGTCCAGGTTAGGTGGCCGAATGTGTGGTATGAATTATAGTCTGGTAATGCAGGGGTGCTCTCTGGAGCCTTGAACCAGGTCTCTGTCACTGCACAGATGTCGATGTTCTCCATTTTAAGGAGTGCCTTGAGTGAGTGCATTTTGAGGTTTAGACTTCTAGCATTAAGTAGCATTACCCTCAGATTTTGCTTGCTTGTACCTGTTATGGTGGTGAATTTGTCATTTGAACCTTGCCTAAAAAAGGCACTATAGGGGTTGCAAGAGCCTTAGCTAGTATCCGGAATCCCAAGGGCAACAGGTGCAGGCCATCTTTGGCAAAGCATCGTGGTTTGTCAATCATGTCATCCCAGACAGACAGATACTGGATCCCCTTAGAATGACACCAGAAGCTTAGCCAATTGTTGAAGTCAATCATTTTGTCCTTGTACTGTGGTATCATTCTGGGTGATGGCAGGATGCTACTCAGGGCTAGAGTCGTACCTGCCTGGGCTACAAGATCGGACAGCTCCTCCATGTCTCTTTTCATGTAGTCCAGAGAGGTATGTCTCAGGTCATTCACACCAACATGGACAATGACAGAGTCATATTTGTACTTGTTGAGTGACCTGAGTGCGTGCGTTATGTGGCAGATCCTGCTACCTGACAGGCAGCTGACAGTAACTTTCTCCTTGTTTAGTCTGGTGAGTGGAACATCAGTGTGCCTGACTATAGAGTCACCTATGACCAGAGTGTTGGGTACGTTGTTATGCCTTATGGGCTGTGGTTGAGTGGCACACTGAGTTTGTGGACTATGTGTCATTTGGGTTGTGTTGGGGGTGGAGGTGGCTTGCGTTTCTGCTTTGGAGGTCCCTGTTGCTTGGGTAGATTGCGATATGAATTTGTCATATTCTTGGTATAAATGAAATGAATTATTGAACCTGTGTCCTCTTGTGTTCCAGCCACCCAGGGGTATTTTTAATAAAGGGTTTCAAATATTAACGTGTCTTTTAATGCTCTGTGTATCAGGAATAGGTCACTTCTATGAAAGTGATAAGATGCAGACAAGACAGCAAAAACAAAATATGTAAGCTAGAAACAAATCAAGGCATACATGGAAAGCGGACTCTACATGGAATAAGGAGCGACATAATCCTATTTTATTTTGTTTGTTGCTGTGAGTTATAAGGGGCAGTGAGGGCTGTCTTTTGGGACTTACTAGCCAATCAAGCTCTTTGGAAGACTTTTTAAACCCACCCTCAGTGAATGGAAGCAGGACAAGTGTGTGTTTTGTATTATTAGGCACACTAAAGTGCCAACAAAGTTATGTTTTTTCAGTTATTTTGGTGTCTAACCTCTAGTCCTTTTAAGGACTAAGGGGCAATGAGGGTTCCTGTCTGTGAGTGATGTCTGTTGTGAGTCACTATTCCCTAGAGGACTTGTTACAACTGCTCTTGGTGATAGGAACCAGGGCAGTGTGTGTGTTTTGTGTTATTAGGCACAGGAATGTGCCCACAAAGTTATATTTTTTTCAATTCTTTTGCTGTATAACCGCTAATCATTTTAAGACAGGGCAACATCATTTTATTTTATTTTATTTTTGTTGCTGTAAGTTATGTGAGGCAATAAGGGGTCCTGTGTATTAAGGCTGTTTGTTGGGAGTCAATCATGCTCCTTGGATGAACTTCAAAAAACCTTCCTTGGTGAGCAAAGCAAGGCAAGAGTGTGTTTTGTGTTATTAGGCTCAGGAGTGTGCTGATAAAGTTATATTTTTTCATTTCTTTTGGTGTCTAACCTCTTGTCCTTTTAAGGGCTAAGGGCAACATCGTTCCATTTTATTTATATATGTTTTGTTGCTGGGAGTTATAAGGGGCAATGAGGTTTCTTGTATGTGAAGACTTTGTGGTGGGAAGCATTAGCCAATCATGTTTCTTAGAGAACTTGTTAAAATCTGCTCTTGTCAGGTGAACTTGCTTCTCATGTCTTAGCATTCTTGGCATTTGTTGGTAGTTGGACTGTTTTGAAGGTAAACTTTAATTTTGCCTAAGGTAGTTATGTGAAAATATTGTTTAATAATGCCAAGTACCGTACCATCTAATATTATGCTACAATAGTATGGAACAAATGGCTGAATTCTGTTTAGATCTAGTTTCTAGGGAGTTTATTATACAATGTTCTTTGTGTAAAATATATAGTAGAGACACTTTTGATTGGTTAATAAATGAAAATAATTGTAGTAAGCAGTGACATTAGGAATATGTATCCAAAACTGTCTATTCAAAAGAACTTTGGTCTTCAGACTGTTGCGTCTAGTCTTATCTTTGTATATAAGGGATTCAAGTGAATTTGTAGGGTTAGTGAAAATAAGTTCAATAGAGAGTTTTTCCAGGGTGATCAAATGAGTGTTAGGCCTACACATGGTGTTAGTGCTCCGACACTGGAATTGTGAGTGATTTCCTTAATCTACTGGAAAGTGTTAGGAATACTAGTGAAGCAGAATCTATTAGAACTTTTGTTATGCAGAATATTAATAAACTAGGAGTTCATATACATGAGAAGGGTGTGGTTTTGAAATGTTCTAGTAAACATATAGAGGACAAGGATATTAACATGAATTTAGTTACAAATCATTAAAAAGGAGTGGTTCATTCTGGTAAAAGGATATACAATAAGACTGAGGGTTCTACTAATGAGGATAGAACATGAAAATGTAACATGAAAAAAAAAACAGAGAAGAGCTTTAGGGGGTACTGTTGATGATGAGCATTTATCAGTCAATAGATTACCTTAACTTTACAAACATCTTTTGATGGTAGGACTGTTAAACCTGGGGTACAATATCAAGTGCTGATTATTGATGATACATTGTTACTTGGGTTATGTGATATTTTGTCAGGGATACAACAGTGCTGGCATACTGTGTCACACTAGAGAAGTTGTACTGTTTTAAATATTAAGCAAGCACTGGATACACTTAAAAAAGTTTTGAATTGTGATATAGTAGTAGTGACGGCTGGTAATAATAATGTGGGTAGAAATGGCTTAAGAGTAATTTTAAAAATTATAGGACATGATAAAATGAAGTATTTAGGAGTATGGGTTAAAAAGGATTCTGTTATGACATCTAGGGCTATGTGGGAAGAGACTAAACAAAAGATAATACAAAAAGTGAGAAACTGGAAGCTCTTATTTATAGATATGGATAACCAGATACAAGAAATGAAAATGTTTTTCGTCTCTTTGGTTTTATATACAGGCCAGGCATATTTTTATCAACCAGAAGAAAAGTTGTGGACAGTAATCAATAAAGAGTTGAAGGAATTTATCTGGGAGGAGAAGAGGCCAAGGGTCAAGTGGGCTAAGTTGATCCTTCCAATAGAACAAGGTGATTCAGCATTACCTGATTTAAAAGAATATTTCACTGCTACACAATTAAGGATTGTATATATAACATGAGCAGAAAGCTAGAGTTCAAAGTGAAAAGGGTTGGTGGCGATGCAGCAGGGAAACTCAAGAAATAAGGAAAGAGTGGGCTTTTGGATGCAGATCCTTAAGGAGAATAACAGCCATACAGAATATAATATTCATAAAGCAGAAGAAAGTATTTTGATAACTAAGCAAACATGAGAGTGGAGAAAGGAGAAAGGAGATTCTGACGATAGGGATGACTACAATTAGAGGTACAGAGCATAGACAACAGGGGGCTGGAATTTTTTGGTGAAACTGGCAAAGAAACCAAGGTTTTGTGTGCAAATAACTACAGAGGGAAATGTAATCGAAGGGGAAGAAACCAAGAAGACATTTGGGCTCCAAGCTAGAGACTGCCTTCCCTATCAGAGACTAATATCAGAGTATAGGGAAACAGAAAGACCCATTATGGTAAAGTTTTTAGTTAAATCTAGAACAGAAGCTGCTGTTACAAAATGAGATAATTAGTAGAGCATATAAAATATTGCATGCTAAGTATAGGAATCAGAGGAGGTTAGAAAAGATTATGAAAGGAGACTGGATAGGCACTTCACAAGGAAACAATGGTAGGACATATTTATGGCTCCCAAACAATCCAAAATGTTTAGAAGATACATGATGTTTGCTTGAAAGTGTTTACATAGGCATTTTTTATACCTTAACATACCTCTCAACCTGGAAACATCAAAAATCTGGACAAGGGCCATGAAAAATAGGTACAAATCTGTATGCTGATTAACATCTAATTTACATACATAATTACATAACCCCACCCACTCCAATGGAATTATGGGATACCAACTTTCGAACACAAACTGAAGAACAGACAACCAAAATATGGCACCGGTGTCCCCCTGCTGCCATTCCAATGCCCCATTACCTGTCTTTTTTGCCCCATTTACCATAAACACTAATGTGCGCATACTGCTTTACTTTTACAGTGATTTGGATTTTAATTTTGCATTTTGCAGCACATCAATGCACAAACACTAACAGACATCTGACAAATAAAGCAATACTGTCTCACAATGAAAACAGACTTGGCATTAAAACTTCTCTGCCCTTGAAACTCACATTCATTGAAACAGCATTGAAACCTGCACCACATCCAAAGAAAATGCATCTGGCCAGTGGTGGATAAAGATTAACTTTGGGCTGTTTTCAAATCAATGGCCCCTTGCACACAAAACAAGAAACATACATGTGTTCTTTTCTTTGATACACTTTCCTGACTTTATTAAGTTATATTCCTTGTATAATATAGCACATTTGTTAGACAGAGCAGATTTTAAATTTATTGTTTGAATGAAAATTTTCCAGTAGGCTGTACTGTAGGCAATGAAATAAAATGCTTGAACCAATAATTACAAAACTGCCCAATTCAGAACATTTCCATCATAAAAGTCTACTATAAACAGAATGACAGCAGTGTAAGCCACAGGCATCTTGCACAGCTTCTAGCACTTATTTTAATTTCAGGGGTTTTTTTTGGGGGGGGGGGCAAAAGGTGAAAAAAACAAGGACAAGTTTTAAACATTGCTTGTATAATTTTGGAAAGTTGCTAGAATAAAATGTGTTACCACCATGCATGTTACTGGCAAGTCTTGAACCCAGAACACTTTACACTACAGTCAGTGCAACATACCACTATGCTAAATCAGCAGTTTAAAAAAACAGAACGACTGAAACTTAATGGCTATCATTTAGTGAATTCAGTTCTCACTTCTCACCATAGTTCTCAACCTCTTAGCACAAAAAACCTGGACAAACAACAATGCCAATAATGGGGGAATACAAAGTGTCACCATAGCTCTCAACTCTTAGCACAAAAAAAAAATCTGGGCAAAGCTTTCTCCTTGGCAATTCAGTTGTGGCTTTGGCTTTATAATATGTAGACATACAGTTAACATTCCTCGAAACTAAAAGAAGAGGTGTGCTGATAGACTGCTTATTCAAATCCCTTTTATTTGTAGGGTAGTGGAATGATTCAGATTTTCAATTAAGATTAAATTGGCAGTTACAATGTAATTGTTAGTTAGTCTTACTTTTAATGGTATGGTAACTACAGCACTTTATATGTACAAGTGCAAATAAAGAAACCAGAAGTGGTTTGCACTATGCAGACCAATGTCAAAGAACATGGAACAAAGAAAAATAACGAAACCTTAAAGCTTTTAATTTTATTTCAGGACTTTTAAATACAATAAACATGTGTTGACAGACACTATCTAAAATTTTCAGGATTAATTTAAATCTTTTTAATCCCACAATTCAAAAAAATAATGTCAAGGTTTTGTAACCAGTTACTCATGTTAGCTAACTCGGTTGTAAAACAGCCTTAGTAATCAGCCAAACCTATGGTTGTACCACAGCTAGCACTCCACCTGTGCTCCAATAAGTAGTGTTCTAATAAAATAACTGTATATACACATGAAGTAAACCTGTGGGCCAGGAAGCCCTAGGATTATTCCTCTTCGACAAGAACTTTTGCATGTGCAGAAGTGCAAATGCATATCCCGTTGCAGCTGTAATGGAGTTTGCTGGCTGCTGGGAGGAGGATAAGGACAATCATCAAGATCTGCCGACTGATCCACTCCATCTTAAGGGCTTTCACCTCAACAGGGAACAAACAAGTCTGATATCCCTTAATTTACACAGGAATGGATGGGTATGTCATGTTCAGGAGGGGAGCTTTTAGGCTGGTCCTCTGGATGAACACACACACACACACACACACACACACACACACACACACACACACACACACACACACACACACACACACACACACACCCCCTTTGTCCTTACCTAATTCCCAGCAACCAAAGCCAGCAGTCAGCATCTGAAACGGCACCATGCTGCAGTATAAGCCAGCCAGCATTCTTCTCTCGAGCATCTGAAACAGCAGCATAATGCAGCAGAAGCAAAGTCCCTCTCTCTCTAATGCAGCAAAATCAAAGTCCCTCTCTCAGCAGCACCATGCTGCAAAAGCAAAGTCCCTCTCTCAGCAGCACCATGCTGCAAAATCAAAGTCCCTCTCTCAGCAGCACCATGCTGCAAAATCAAAGTCCCTCTCTCAGCAGCACCATGCTGCAAAATCAAAGTCCCTCTCTCAGCAGCACCATGCTGCAAAATCAAAGTCCCTCTCTCAGCAGCACCATGCTGCAAAAGCAAAGTCCCTCTCTTGGCAGCATAAGCCAGCCAGCATTCTTCTCCAGCAGCACCAAGCAGTTCTTTCCGGCAGCACCAAAAATGGCAGCATATACAAAGCCAGCAGCATAAGCAAAGTCCGAAATGGCAGCATAAGCAAAGTTTCTTCTCTCGGCAGCAAAGCACTTTGCGCCTGCTCGCAGCCAGCTGGAAATGATGATGTGAGCTCCTTGATCTCAATTCCGACTGGCTGGTAGCGCTGACAGAGCTGGTGTCATCGCACACGCGATGACGTCAGCTCCGACAGCGTGAAAATTCAAAAAATAAAAAAAACAAAAGCAAAGAAATTGGAAATGAAGGGGTGCCACTCTGGAATCGTGGCACCCCTTCATTTGGACCGCAAAACTCGAGTAATTTGGGACAGTTGGGAGGTTTGTACCCTAAGGATTTTTCCTCTGGTAGATGGCAAATGTTGGAGGTGTGATGGGGAAAAAAAAGGTAACTAGCAACATGTGTTGGTAGTGTAATGAGTTGGCAGACTTTAAAATTCTCTACAGAGTATTCTGTTAGAAATATTAGGTGAGCAAATTGTGTAACTAAAGAAATTATATTTTTGAGCTGAGATACAGGATATAATTGCTTAGACATAGTAAGGACTTGTTAAGTTTTATTCAGGTGGTTTACAGAAAACAATGCAATGCTTTTCCAATGTTTCAGCTGCATCCAGAGTAATCTAAGCTAAGGTAAGAATAATTTCTTGATTAGCTGCACTTGAACTTGCTTTATATAGTGATCATTACTATTTTTGACCATTTGTAAACTATTTAACTTTGTGGCAAAATAGTCATTTCTTTTTTTTGTTGGCTTTTCTAGTCTGCGTGCCTCTAAATCTCTTTGCAAAAATGCGAATTAGTCAAGGACTTTGTTTGGTGGTTGTTGTTTAATCCTACCTTGAGAGCAGTTTTTGCTGTGCTTTTACATTAAGAAATTCCAGAATCAATTACAGAAGGTGTGTACTTGATATTTGAGTTGGGAAACAATGGAGGAAGTTCAAAGCATGGCTGTGTATTTGCTAGAGGTCATAGGAGTCAGTTTACAAGCTTTTTTCTCTACTATAAATCAGGCAAGTTTGCAATGCTGTTTGTTCAGTACAGAGAACTCAACTCTTTCCAAGTGATTCAACTGCATCCAAGCTAAAATGCTATTTTCTTGATTAACTGCACTTGTCCTAGCTTTATGCAGCAATCACTACAGTTTTTTGAGCATTCTTAAAGCATTTTTTTTAATTTTGTGGAAAACAGTCATTTCGCTGTTTTTTGGCTTTTCTAGTGTGTGTAACTCCATATCTCTTTGCAAAAGGACAAATTAGCCAGGGATGTGGATGTTTCTTGTTTAATCTGCACTTGAGAGCTACTTTTTGCTGTGCTTTTACATTAAGAAATTCCAGGATCAGACATCTTAAGACAGAAGAATTTTTTACCTGGTATCTCTGAGTTGAGAAGCACTGCAGGAAGCTCAAAGTGTTTATTAGGCAGAGGGCATATGAATCACTTTTCAAGCTTTTTGCTCTCTGCTATAAATCAGGCAAGCGGCAGCAGTGGTTAGCAGTGCCCTATATAGCAGCAAATGACTAGAGCGTAAAACTTACCTATAAAGTTAGGATTAGATCCCAAATGCAATGTGACATTGTGCAGAACTAAGCTTACAGCAGCTAGCTTGTACATCGAATAGCACTACCATATCCTAGCATTATTAACCCCAGAAACTAGTTTGCATATTGAATAGCACTACCATATCCTAGCACCATATAGAGTCTTGCCCTTAAATGCAGAAACTACCATAGGAGAACTCCTGTTAAAACCCCGTCCTTAATCCTGAGCACCCAACCCTATTGCAGGACGAGACAACATGGATATGCAATTTACAAATGTCTCTGTGGCCAGCTTGGTAGATTTGGGCATCTTAAGGCAATGCTGCAGTTGTCTCAACTGCTCAGAAAATTAGTTAATCATTAAATAAAATAACACAGTATGTGAAAAATGTAAATACATAACTTACTTTTGAGGCAAAATATCACATACAAAGAAGGTTGTCAGGAATACCCACACTATATCCCTTGCACATACCGTTCACCACACACACACACACACACACACACACACACACACACACACACACACACACACACACACACACACACACACACACAGATTATCTTATGTTGAGGAGCTTAAAAGAAACCTTCTCAAATCTCAAAGACTTCCAAAGCCACCTAACAGAAACACTGCTCCTCAGCAATCACTAAAGCATACATCAGAAGCAGTACCAAACATCTCACATAAGCCTACACCTAGTGGTCCTCAAAGTGCAAAGCTCATAAGGCAAGTATACACTTTATTTAATACTCTTGTCACTAGGGACTCCACTGTGTGACACAGAGACTCCCCACTCACTAGGTTAGACAAGGAGAAGATAATGGTTAGTTGCCTATCTAGAACCAGGATGTGCAATATCCCACACTCAAGTTACTGCATACCAGGTACCAATATGATTCTATCATAGTTCATGTGGATGTAAATGACCTGAGACATACTTCACTGGACTATATGTAAAGAGATATAATGGATCTCTCAGAATTGCATTGAGTAGCAGTCTATCTTTACCAAGGATGATGCCACAGTATGAACATAAATTTGCTGAATTTAATAACTGGCTAAGACTCTGGTGTGTCATTCCAGTAGGATCCAATATCTGTTAGCATAGGTGAACACAGTCAAAAGACCACTTTGCTTTGCCAAGGATGGTTTGCACCTGCCCCCCAAAGGCTTTCAGATATTGACTAAAACGGTATCCACCCCTTAGAGCCTTTTTTAGGAAATGCCAAAAAGACAAAACTACCAACATAGTGAAAAAGACTACAAGCAACATTAAGGTGTTACTGCTTAATGCTCGGAGACTAAACAAAAACTCCACATCCTTCACGCGCTCCTTACTCTTGAGAATGTAGACATGTGTGCCATGATAGAGACTTGGTTTAAAGCCACAGGAACAGCTCCAGAAATGTAAGGCTACAGTACCTTCCACACATTTAGACTAACAACAGCACAGACTGGGGCCAAAGGTGGAGGTGTCTTGATCTATGTTAACAGCAAACATGCCTCCAGGTTGGTTAAACAGGATGATACCATGGAGCTCATGCATGTGCAAGTCACCATAGATAATGTTCCTAACAATATCATGGCTAGCTATAGGTCACCATTTATACCCCTAGAGTCTCATGACTCTAACCTAAACCAACTAGTGACAGCCACCATTCAACCAAACACCGTAATTATGAGTGACTTTAACTACCCTTCTATAGACTGGGAAATGTACACTGCCTCAAATTCACAGGCACAACATTTCCTGGACTTTATTAACACAAACACTCTGCAACAGATTGTGCATGCTCCACCAGAGGATCAAACATACTGGATGTGGTACTCACCAACATGGAAGAGCCCCCCACATGTCATGTCCACCCTAGTGAGGCCAGATCTCAAAGCTGTTTCATTTGAAGTAAAAATCAACCCAGAAAATCCAGCTAAACTATTAACAATTAGGAAGTATTCAGAGGCAAACTATATCATATTAAGTGGCAGTTTGCCAAAATTCAAGGCTCCCCCGGCACCAAGATCACAGTGACCTATGCAGAATTATTCACAAGAGTCACTATGCAAACATGTGAATGGCTGCATAGAGGCTGCTGTACCTATTAGAAATAAACTCAAAACAAACTGGTGAAATCCTTATCTCAGCAGGGTATATAATAAAAGAAAAATCATAGACAAAATCAGGAAAAGCAACTCCCTTAAAGACAACTGCTCTCTTATACAATTAAACAAGAAACAAAGAGGTCTAATTAAGTCCAATAAGGCCAGCTATGAAGTCAGAATAGCCTCGCAGACCATCAGAAGGCCTTCTTCAGCTACATCTGGAACCTTAGAGGTAACACAATAGATTGCTGAACTGGTGAGGAACTGTACCATCTATACTGGTCAGGGTGACAAAAAAAATCTACTGACTTGATAAATTCAGCTCTAACTTCACCCCCCCCCCCCAGCTCCACCAGATGAAATCCCCTCCAACATACTACCACCAGCTATTAGGACAACCAGATGCTTGCAGCACCTACTAAAGCCTAGAACACCACCTTCATAGCTCCCAACAACATCCCTGATTGCCCCGTAAATAGTCTAAAACATGACCTATCAGGACCACTTGAGGCACTCTTCAGCTACAGACTTAAAACAGACTACATTCCGTATGAATGGAGGGCAACAAGAGCCATTCCCCTCCACAAGGGCAGACCCATAAACAGACCCAGGGAACTACAGACCCATAAGTCTAACAAGCCTAATTTGCAAAGCTATGGAACAAATTATCATGAAAATGATAAACAAGGACATTGGCAACCTACAGACACTGGGCACATCCCAATTTGGCTTTATTAAGAGAATGACATGCCTACTTAACCTAATAGACTTCTTTGAGAGGGTTAACAAGGCAATTGATTATGGAAAAACAATGCATACTGCATAGCTTGACCTGGCCAAGGCATTTGATACAATACCTCACTCAGACATTGTTAACAAGCTGTCTGAGCTAGGTGTAAACCCTTATGTAACTCACTGGATTGCCAGCTGGTAAACAGGCAGGATCCAAGAAGTCAGGATCAGTGAGACCACCTCCACTAAGAGACCGGTCACCAGAGGAATACCCCAGAGCTCAGAACCAGTCCTGATGGATCTGTTACAATACAAGCAGCAACTGAAACACTAAATTGAGTGATCTGAACTTGTGATATAAACAGAAAATGCTGGAGAGACAGATGTGTATCCCAAAGAATCCCTGCACTGTGGTATAGGCTTACTATCCATGTAAAACAAAATTCATCCCTGAGCCTATTCAAATGAAACCATGGCTATTGGACTGGAAATCATAAATTTAGTCCTGGTCTGGTCCCCATGTACCTTATGGAGAAAGGCCATCAATAAAAACACCCCCCCTACAAATCCTTAGCTTTCTGCATACCAACACCCCCACCACCACCACCATATGATACTTGGGACCCAAATGGTTTGAAGTGTGTGGCTTGGCTTGTAAGAGCCCTAGTGATTGTTAGCCTAATAACAACTATGAACCTCAAAGCAACCTAAAAGCAATAATGTTGGATTGGTGATAACTGTACAAAAGCATTTATGTGATTTGTAATGTGATCATGTTAATATGATCTGTTTTCTTTTATACAAATATATGTACCTGTGTCTTAAGTGATAATTCAATAAAGATATTAAAAATAAAAGAGGGAGGAAGAAAAACATTTAAAACTGATTATAGCAATAATTGCCTTAAGTGAAGAAGCAACATTTAGACTTTTGCTATGTGATATTGAGCCAGTTATATGTTAGTCAGGAGCAATACTCAATCAGGCAAGACAAATGATCAAATCTTTAGAAAGGAGATTTTTTCGGGAGGCGAAGGTGATGACCATTTAGAAAGAACTGGTAGGAAGAAAATGGTTATCTTTGCAGTGACAGTTTCCATTTGGGGCACGGTGGCAAAAAAATTGTAGGTAATAAAATGGCAGTAGTGGTTACGTCTTTTTGAGGGTACCCCTGTACCAAGAAAGACAGGCAGCAGTAATTAAATAAAAGAAACACACACACACACACAAACACACACACACACACTAACACTCACACACACGCACATGCACACTCGCGCATGCATACATATGTATATATGGATTCACTTTATAATCTTGAAATACTGAAATCTCGAATTTCAGTATCTCAAGACTATAAAACCGAACATTCACAATATCGAAGCTGCAAAAGAGTGAAATTCAAAATCACGACTTTTGAATACACCCTCCACCACACAAACAAACATACATACACCTTCCTCCCCACACTACAACAAACCAACAAAAGACACGCAAACACAACAACACAAATACACACACCTACCATACATATAAGCTGGGGGGCAAGCCCCTCTGCACCCCCCACACCCCCGCTACTTATATATACTAACTCAGGTCACACTAAAAAGACAAAGACACTAAACCCACCACTACATACTCTATATTCCCCTTGCACAAACACACCACATACGTACAAATAACACCACTCTCAACACTTACACATTTACACTCTTACCTACCTACCCTAACCTACACATAAAACTTCCCAACACAGTCACATACACTCAAATCCCTACCCAAAACCCTTAAAAAACAGCACTTAGCTGAATCTTCACATATATTCATGCAACAGCAGGCAAACCATATCCCACAGCACACCGCACCTTACAAACACAGCAAATCCCACGTACTGCGCCACCACAACCGCAAATTCGACACTTCAGATTCGATCAAGTGCACTTTTGCTCAACTGTACTTTCAGCATTTTCATCTCCAGATACTGAAATTCGAGATTTCAGTATTTCGAGATAGCAAAGTTGTTTTATATATATATATATATATATATATATATATATATATATATATATATATATATATATTATATCTCACCTGCAATGTGCAAGTGTTCATGTTTCCAAACTGAAATATCGGAAATCAAATCAATGATCATGAACATGACAGAAACAGGTATTTCAGGAAAGTTGACATTATTTATTTATTTATTTATTTATTGTCATTTGTTAACCGGGTTTGTCCAGCTGGGCTTGTGGCCCATTTTCAGTGGAGACCCAAGGACAAAAGCTCCAGTAATACATTTTAAAACAAGTACAATTTTAAACAATATTGATATAATAGCAGTTATATCAAAATGATTCACATATGTTGGGTTACATGCTAACATTATTCATACCACCAGTAATTCACTCAAGAATGTCGACTTTACCGAAAATACCTTCCGATCATGAGCAACAAACGTTTTGCAGGGGGCAAGCCCACCCTGTACTCCCCATATGGCCCCCTGCTACATATAAATACAAACTCTAAAATCACATGGCAGTGAGGGAAAAGGTACATTTCCCCACTATAGTGTGATCTGCATTAGAATTGTGGAAAAGGGGGTGTCAGTATATATTTCTTCACAGATACCCCTCTGATACTATATTACTGGAGAAAAATTGTGAATTACTGATGGTATGAATAATGTTAGAATAGACACACTGGGATGTTACTTTGTTTTATCGTCCATCTACTAAATCCATAGCCTCAGATTTAAATTTTGCTAAGGCTATCCTTAGTTGATTTTGTAATAGGTGTGATGCAACTGCAGGGGATATAAATGCCCTTGGAGATACCTGGATGTTGCCAAATGACCACTAATGGTGTTAAATAGAATTGTGGAAAAAAGTGTTATACACAGATTATTAATGGGACTGCCAGGAAGGAAAACCTTTTGGAAATTGTCTGGATTAATGAAAAAAATAATGCTTTCCTGCAGTAATATTGAAAAAGAGCTTGGAAACTCAGACAATCTGGGTGTTGAGTGCATCTTGTAAATTCAGGAAATTATACTGAGTACTGAAGCTATAATATCACGGAGACTTTACAGTGCAGATTATTTGGCAATTATATATTGGCAGTGGAAAATATTATGGATGAGTAAGTATTGAGAGTAAATGGACATTATTTATAATTTTATTCATAAGTTAGTTGAAAACATTGTCCCCTTACGAAATATGCAGAACAATTATCTCCTAGTTTGGGGTTTCAGCTAGAGCTGTTTCACAGTTTGAATGCATGGAAGGTGCAAAGCTTTAGAACCTGTACGGCTGTTCTATCCTTGGCAGGATAAAACCCATATAGCTAAGGCTACTGCAGCAGTGATCAATATGCTGAATGTAAAATGCTAATTGACTATCAGTCACATCAAGAACCCAATTTCTTTTGAATATTTTCACATAAATTATTATTTTTTATTTTTTATTTATTATTTATTTACATTTGTTAACTGGGTAGTGTCCAACTGGGTTGAAAAAAAAAACGTTTTCAGCGGAGAGCTGGGAAGAAAATCTCCACAACAAAAAGAACAATATCAAGGTACAAGCAGTAAACTTAGTTTAAGTAGTACATTGCTAACAATATGTAAATTAGCTTAACAAAAATATTATAGTAACATATAACAACAGAAATACAATATAAACATGCATGTTTCATGCATACAGGAATACTTTTTTTTACAATATATATGAGGTACATAAGTCATGTAGCTTTACATGGTGAGTCACTTCTGAAAGACCAAAATTAGTCATGTAATTTTACAAGTTAGGTCATCTGAAGGAACAAAGATTAATAAAAATAAGACAGATAGTGGGATGAGCACTATTTGGGCTATCATGTGTGAGATGAGTGGAAAAAAATAGGAAGAATATTAGTTGGGAGCAATACAGGGGCATAACCAATTATCATTTAAATAGTCTTTAGGGTAGTTTTAAGTGTGGACAGGTTGAGGTTTTTAGTTATCTGTTTAGGATGAGTGTTCTAGTCTTTGGCTAAAATTAAATGAAAGCTTCTGTTCAGCACTGAAAAATAGATTATTACACCATATTTCTTGCTCACTTGGAAACCAAAATGGAATACAATTGATGAGATAACCGCTCAATTTATCATCTACTGAAAATGCCTTCACTAAAGCTGCCCCAGCAAGCTGGAATGTTATCCTAGAGAATATTAGGGCAGTAGATAATCTCAATTAATTTCACAAGCATCTCAAGAAATATTTAACTGATGAAAATAAATGTAACTGCTCTAGGTTGACTGCTTAATAATAGACACATCTAGGTGAACCAATTAATATCTACCATAGCTCTCAACCTCTTAGAGCAAGAAATCTGGGCAAAGGCCCAAAAATAGGGACAATTTTTAAATATTGCAATTACAAACTTAGAAAGTTGATAGAACAACAGGTTGTGCATTCACAAGATATTTCTGGAGACTATGAAGTCTGAAATTTAAATGTCTGTCATTATTTTCTAAGTTCAGTCTTTAATGATTTGCCACAAATTGCCAGAAAACCACAATTTTATGAAAAACAAACCAAAAATATGAGGGAAAAATCAGGACACTCTGCAAAAATCTGTACAGTTGAGAGGTATGATAGCTACTATTTAACTTAACTTAAATGTCCTTACATCACAGTGACATAAAAACTATGTAGATTTCTTTATAAGGATAACATTTTCTTATGCGTATGATGTTTAGCATGTCACAGAACAGGCTCCCTATTGAAATGTTAGCACTCATAACCCAAAAAAGACCAAAAGCCTTCACTTGGTACAAAACCTGTATGGAGGCTGAGATTGAACAGTGTTATTAGGGGTTTGGCTAAACCATGCTTCGCGCTATTTAAAATGTGTCAGTGGATATTGTCAGGATTCTTCAGTGCCATATTTTTAGCTTTTGATAGCACTTTTAGGACTTGGTTTTCTGTGATAGCTGGAGGTGAGTTAGTTTCAGTTATATCTTGAGGGACAGATGGAGGGGAGAGATGCGTAAAGTTAGATGTAAATTTATCTGCAGTATGTTTGCTATATCTTCAGCCTAAGTGTAGATAACATTGTTCACAATCAGCTCAGTGCATCGCTTTGTTGTGCTTTTGAGATTACACACACATAACTAAAAAATGCCTTGTTGTCTTTGGCTTGGGTAACTATTTTAGCCTCACACGTGGCTTTGCTGAGTTTTATTAAGCTCCTCAGTTTTTTTTTATTTCAGCGACAAGGGTTCTAACGTTAGGGAAATTACTCTTGCTCTTCTTACCATTAGTTAAAATTCTTTTCCTTTTATTAAAAAGTTTGTTGATATTATGATTCCACCTTGTCAGTTTGTTTCTGGGGTTTGCCCTGCACTTCTTGCTCCTGCGGGGTACAGCTGGTATAATGTGGTTTTTGTACATTTGTGCATATTCAGAGGAGTTAACTGGGTTTGGTGGGGATGTGAAGCTTGACAATGTATCACTTAGGATTAAGTAGTTTTGATTAAAGACATTTCTAATGGTACCTTGGGTGGAAGGGATCTCTGGTTTCAGTTTCATTTTGAAGGAGACTGCTCTATGGTCAAAATTAACAAGTGTCCTTTTGGGAAGTTACCCCTCACAAGCCATTGGTACAAGTTACAGGTATGCCATATGTGGAGGTCATAAGTATCTTGGTAACCTGCACATACACTACAGATAATACTATGTACACTAAAGAACATTTGTCAGTTGATAGAGTCATAACTTTTGTGGTTCATGTACATTTTTCCCAGTTCAACAGGTGGGGCTTTATTTCAATGTGGGTACCATCTATTACACCCCAGTACCTCAGGGAAATGGGCTACATCATAGAAATCCCACATGGTGTTGGTTCTTTCCTTTGGGGCAAGTGGGAACCACATATGTTCCCTCACATGCTGAAGCATAGCATCAAGAAACTGATGGAATTATCTTGAGGTGGAGGCCTCAGATACCCCCAATATATCCTCAGCAGGTTGCTGAAAGGTCACTGTAGCTAATATATGTAACACCACATCCGTGTTAGTATCCATTAGAAAAGGTTCTCCATGATTCCCATGGGGTTGTAGATGAGGCCAATACATTTCCACGATTTCTTGGATGGTGTCACTATCAACAATGTTGGTGTCATAGAGACCATGAAATGCCAAACATGGTTGGATGACCCTGGGCCTCTAGGAGTGATGTACCATTGGGTATTGCAGATGCAATGAGGGAATCTTGCAGATGCACATTCAATATAGCTGTGGCAGCCCCTAACATTACAGCATGATTTACTCAGTCTGGACACTGGGCATTTGGCTGAGCTCAAATATACATCAGGAGCAGCCATGCCTCATGACACTTTTGAATCACTCGATCATCTTGTTCTGCCTCATCATACATGGCACCTCATTATATGGTTAATGGCATACAGTGCAACCCACTGTACTATTTGGACTAGCCAGATTGTGCATCCTAGTTTTCTGAATCCCATATACCTTGCAAATGGCTGCTGATTGTGCAAATTTATTTATTACAATGTGCAAAGATTTCTGAATCAGGAATGGATTTCTAGTAGTTCATATAAATATGTCCAATCAAGAGAATTAAATGTCTTTTCTATGGACAAGCTTATAACTGAGTTATTAGTCTTCTAATTATGAATCATGTTTGATCTTCCTCACTTATATTTGGTAATATAGTTATACTTCAATCTAATTGTTACGATTGATATAAATATTTTATAATTTGAATTTAACAGAGAAACAGGTATTCATGATGAGCAAAAGGCTGGACCTTTCCTTGTTTTAATATTCATTTATTTAAAATATATTTCATTGAAGGCTGCATATTTTATTGTTTTGCACTTCTAGAGAAACATTTTATGTATAACACCCTAAAGAAAATGAATGTAACATTTCAGCTATCATATTAATCTGTCCTTGAAGCTTTATTATCCTTACATTTGCATTTTTCCCTTATGAATGCTATATTGATAGATTTTAAAAGGTCTGCAATATTATTACTTTCAGATAGCTTATTTTTAGTGTAAGTTAAAATGTAATCCAAGGTTTCTCCATCTGATCTTTTAAATTCCTTTTTTATTAATATACACATAGCATTTTAAATGATCATAATATAATGCTTTCTGTTTGTCACTATTCTTTTACTTCCTGGTATTTGTATACTTTTTAAACATCTTTATTAAAATCTGTCAACACCTTACTTAAGAGGTAGGCACACATACACTAATAGACAAGAAAGCAAATCATATTAACATTGTTGCATTTACAAATATTATACATTATGTATGGTTTTTTTTTCTTTCTTTATAACACCTGACATTCAGTCCAACATTACATAAATTGCTGAATACCTGCCTTTCCTTAAACCTCAGTCCTTCTCCTTCTGAACATTATTTTGCATGTAGTTCCCACAAAGTTAATTTATTTCTATATAATTTGTTCCTTCCCCTTTCTGAAGAACTCTCTTCCAGTTTTCTTGTATCTTAATTTCATTATTTCAGTTCATAATGTTAGACCTGTAAGCTTACCTATGTAAATATATGTGAGATGCAGAATATGTGTGTAATGATCTCTTCTATAGCTATTGCAGTTTTATGGTTTAGTATTTATTGATTCTTCATACCTAGAAACACAGATGCGCATTTTTGTACATTTAATTAGGCTGCATCTAGCCATTGTGTATTTTATTTCTTTGCCCCACTCATTTATGTTGCTTCTGAGCTAGGATGAAATTTTCTCGTATAGAAATGCTGTCAGTCCCATAATATAACATTATTTATTTTACCATTGTCATTAAGGGTACAACAAATATCAATTTCTTTACTCAGCCAGTCTTTAAATTATTAAACTTTGTCATGCAGAATTGACTCTACTAATTATTATTGTTGTTATTACTATGTTAACATTTGTCATTTGAAAACTTATGTCATTATGACAGTGGATATGAAATTGTTTTAAGTGCATCTATACTTTTAAATATATATATTTTTTATTATATCAGTTGTTTACATACATATAAATCCATGCTTTATCAGTCCATGTCAAAGTACCAAAGACATATGAATAATGGGTAAAACATAAAGAGCTGGGTTCTGCATATCTGTTAAAATATTTTAAGTTTTGTGAATTAACTTTCTAATACTGGAGCAAATGCCGACTACCTTGGCTTTTTGCTTCCACCAGTACCCTCTTTACTTAAGATAAAATTAAAATCACCTCCCAGACTAAACTCCCTTTAATATTAGCAGAAAATACCTGGGATTCAGAAAGGTTTACCACAATGTGTAAGCCTTATCCCAAAAGGTTTCTGCATTGCAGTAAGCTTTTTTGATTCATAGACTGTTCTACTTCTATGGTTTTCCTGTCATACAGTCCACAGTGCAGATAGCTGTCTCACTAGAGAAGATGGATGCTAATTAGCCATATACTCTTCCAAGAAATATTCATGGCTCCCAATTAACTCAGCATAGCAATTCAAAGAATCTCTATACTGAATTATTTTTTTTCCTCTGGGGGGAAAAGTGAATGCTATCTTTTGATGGTGTTCATCTATTCACTCCGATGGGAGCAGTCAGGGCACAGGTAAGTATAGAGGAGCTGTGTGTATGTTTGCGTGTGGACATGTGTGTCTGTGTCTGTAAGTACATGCATGTAAATATGATTGAATGGCTGTGTGTATCTGTGTTGCAGTACAAATGTGGGTGTGTGGGTGACTGTTTCCATGAGTATGTTTGCGTTTAGGGGATTGCCTATGGATTCATGGGAGGGCGTTCCAATGAACTTGCACCCCACCCCAATCAGGTCCTATTTCTGCACCATGCTAAAACCCTCCTCTTCACAAACATTTTATTTTTATTAAAAAATAAATAAAATAACCATCCTTTTTCTTTCAATTTATAGCAAACTGCTTGCTACAAATTCAAGCAATTGCTACAGTTTATACCCTGCACAGAATGCTACAGCACTCAGGTATTTGTTTAAAAAAATACTTTTTCTTTTTTACTTTTAAACTGTAGAAAACTGCTTGCTGCTTTGCAACAAACACTTGCTACAGTTTAGACCACACATGGAGCACTACAGTTCTCAGGTTTGACCGCAAATGCAATACCAGCTTTTAAAAACTGGTATGCATTGAAGAACGATTGGGATCAGCTGACCACTCACCCCTAACACTTTGCACCTGGGGCAGTTGCCCCCTTTGCCCCACAC
Source organism: Protopterus annectens (assembly GCF_019279795.1). Lineage (NCBI taxonomy): Eukaryota > Metazoa > Chordata > Ceratodontiformes > Protopteridae > Protopterus > Protopterus annectens. Next base: position 1,724,278,625 of record NC_056739.1, on the reverse strand, counting down.
TAGCTATGCTTCTGTGCATGTGTCTGTGTGTATTCACTTAGAGGGTGTTTAGGCTATTGCAGTGCATGCGCAGGAAGAAAACTAGCTCAGTCATATCTGCAGTTTAATGTTAAATTCAGAGACATGACAAACAGCCACTAATGAGGTACTTCTTGATGCAGCATACCATATCTACGAATTGGATATTTCTTCCATCGCACTAACTGACCATCTGCCATTGGCCAATTAGCATGGGTGAAGAGACAAATGTAGCTCTAATTCTAGGTAACAATACATTTGCCAAACTAATTTATTTATTTATTGCTTTTTTTGATGAGGAGAGTCCAGCTGGAAGGAAAACCTCTTTTTAGCAGAGCCACAGGCAGAAAAGCTACATGAGATACAGAGAGAAAGTATTATTATTTATTTTACATTTGTTTACTAGGATAGTCCGACTGGATACATGTCCATTTTCAGCGGAGGCCCAGGAAGAAAAGCTCCACAAAGACATTCAACAAACTGTTACATTTTTACAGTTTAAAACACAAAATAAAACACAAATAAAAGGATTTTTACACAGATGTAAACAAACACAAAAACAGATGCACAAACAAATTATTACATTTTTACTCAGATGGAATACTCTAGACAGTGTTTTTAAGAATGATAGGGTATTGAATGCCTAGTAGGCTAACCTGATAGTAGATCCAAAGAGATCATAGGATTTATAAGTTAGGAAACAATAAAGTGTATGCAGAAGTCCTCCATGTGCACACGAGTGATGGTTAGAGTTAGTCTTAGTTAGGATTAGGACTAGGATTAGGATTAGGACAAGGACATAACCATCACTTTTTAAAGTACTGAATCAGATTTTTCTTTAATTGAGGTAGAGAGAATTCAGATGTAAGATTAGCAGGAAGAGAATTCCAAGTTTTGCCAACAGAGTTAGCAAATAGAGATTTACCAACTGTGTTGTTGGATTTGAGAGTTTGAACTAGCAGTCTTTCAGATAAACGAAGTGTGCTAAGGTTACTGTAGGGGGTGATGAGGTTTTTAAGTACAGGTGTATTATCTGGTTGGTACTGGATCTTGTGTGTAACTATTAGTTGGTTAACCTGAAGTAGGTTGGACAGTTCAAACCATCCTAGCGGATTTAGGTTATGACAGTGATGAGTTCTGTAGGCTGCATCGGTAGCAAATCTAGCAATGTGATTGTAGCTGGTAGAAAGTTTATTAAGGTCAGTTTTGCTGAGGTTTGTAAATAGAGGGGAAGCACAGAGGAGGGTGGAGAGTAGATGTGTACGAGCAATTACAGTTCTGGCTAATGGCGTTAAGAAGGGCTTGATCCTATATAATGAGCCAAGTTTTATATTAACTGTTTTAATAGTTTTATTGATATGTAGATCAAATTTAAGGTTATTATCTATTATAACACCTAACAGTTTGGTTGAGGAATCTGGGGAAATAATGGTGCCATTGTTGGATTTTAATGTAAAGGTTATAGGGGCAGACCTGTGAGTGAGAGAGAAAAGCAGCAGTTTGGTTTTATTAGGATTTAACATGAGACCACGGTTAAGGAGCCAATTTTCAACTGTGTTAAAAGTATTTTGGGATAGAATCTGCAACTCTGTAGGTGAAGAGTCGGAGCATACTAAAGTGGAGTCATCCACATATTGAATGCATGTTGCATTTGGGATGACCTTATACAAATCATTGAAGAAAATGGAAAATAATAGTGGACCTAGTATGGAGCCTTGGGATACTTCGAGGGTGATGTGTAAAAGGATGGATAGTTTGCTCTGCCATAGGACAGCCTGTTGTCCACCACTGAGATATGATTGAAAACATTGGATAGCCAGGTCCTCTAGGGAGATGGATTTCAAAGTGTTTATGAATATTTGGTGGTTTACCATATCAAAGGCTTTTGAAAGATCAAGAAAGATAGCAGAGGAATGTTTATTATTGTTTCAGTGTTGGTTAATGACGTTAGAAAAGGAGAGGAGGGCTGAGGTTGTACTATGGAATGGTCTAAAGCCATGTTGGGTATTGGCTATAAGATTATTATGGATAAGATAGTTCAGGAGTTGATTGTGGATGCATGTTTCCATAATTTTAGCCAAGGGTGACAGAATAGCTATGGGTCTATAGTTTGAAAGTTCAGTAGAGCTGCCCCCTTTATGGAGTGGGATGACATGGGATATCTTCCAGACGGAGGGAATGGATGGGTCAATTATAGTACTATTGATCAGGATAGTAATGGGGTATACTATGGCATCTGCAGCTTTTTGTAAATATTCTGCAGGGAGGAGATCAGCTGACAGGGTAGTAGGCTTTAGTTTTTTAAGTAATTTTCTGACCAAAGATGTGCAAACTGGCTTGAAGTTAAAGGGGAGTTGGGAGCAGGGTGTAGTGGCCAGAGAATATGGGCATCCAGGGGATAATTGGTTAGCTAGGTTCTGGATGGTTGTTGTAAAGAAGCTGTTAAAGGTATTGGCAATTTCTGTTTGGGGTTATTGGTTAGAATCCAAGGGGGTAGGAGTGGAGGACTGTCCTGGACTAAGAAGTTTGTTTATATCTACCCAAAACTTTTGTGGCTTGGTTTTGGTGTTTTTCTTGTAGATGACAGTAATAGATTTTCTTGTCTAATGTGGTGGGTTTTTTTTGTTTCATTTCTTAGCTGTCTGTATCCAAGTTGATCTATGTTTTTTTTTTGTGGTCCTCAAAGTGGCCCAAGCCCTATTTCTAAGTAGCATTTTATGTCTGGTTTCTTTTGAGAGCCAAGGAGTAACTTTTGTTTTGGTTGTAATAGTCCATGCTGGTGCATGGGTGTCAAGGATGCTTAGGAATTTGGTATTAAAGTAATTTACTGCTTCTTCAAGTGGTAATTGTTTCAGAACTGACCAACTGCAAGATTTGAGTTAATTTTGGAAATTTGTGTAGTTGAAATTCCTATTGTTCCTTATTGTTTTAAAAATGGACTGGTTGTGGATATCAGCTTTTCGCCTGATTAAATAGGTGAGGAGGTGATCACTTACATCATCAGGCAGGGTCCCACTCTTGTATTTGAGGTGATGGGTGTTAACAAGAATCCAATCCAGAATTCTTGCTTTATTGTTGTGTTTACTGATCCTAGTGAGGGAGGATATGACCTGTGAAAATCCATAAAGGTTTATGTGGTGAGTCAGGGGTTATGAAAAACACATGTTCCTGTCTATGTTGAAGTCCCCAAGTACAATGGTTTCTTGGGGGTAATTGCTGGATAACCAATGTAAGATATCTTCAATGGTATTTATGTTATTGCCTGGGGGAATATACACACAGATGAGATTTATACATTTGTTCTTATTAATGTGGAGCTTAGTGATAAGAATTTCAGCATTGCCAAACAGGGATGTTTGCAGGGCATTATTGGACACTTCAAAGATGAATTTGTACAGAACAGCTATCCCACCTCCCTTTCTATTGGTTCGATCGTAACATACGCATATAGTATTATGAATTGTTTGAGCAGGCAACAATGAGAAAAAATCCAGTGATTGTTTGAACATACAGTTAGTGAGGTAGTATAATCATGATACAGACAATGCAATGCTATTAAAATAACTAAAAGGTTGATCAGAGTGAGTGTTTAAATAAAGTTTAGACCCAAAGTATTTTATAATAGATGACAGAGGTAAAGTGAACTGCGGAGGTGGTGCTGCGGTAGCGTTGTCACCTCACACTAAGACGTTGTCCTGTTCGATTCTCAGCTAGAGTGCCTTCTGTGTGGAGACATGCGTGAATGGGCGTACCTTTGTTGAAGGTTGTGTATCAGGGCAGGCACCTCAGCACGTAAAAATCTACTGCCAATCATTAGCAGACCGGAGTTCCGCTGTGGCGACCCCTAACCGGGAAAAGCCGAAAGACACAACAACAACAGAGGTAAAGTGAACTTTCATAACAATATAAAGTTGAGGAAAGTATGGTATAGTATATATAGCCAAGAAGACATAATAGTACAGGACAAGATAGATTACTAGCCAAATAGTCATTTTAAAGTAGAATGGGATAGAGTGGATGAGGACAGTTTAGGAGGACTAGCCAGGTGTGGTGAATGAGCAAAGCCATGTGAACTTTAGGTGTTGTTTCAATAGCAGTTTGAAGGATTTCAGGTTGTTAGTTTGAGTGAGAGAGTAATGGAATTCCAAAGTTTAGAGATTTTAGAGAATACAGTGAGTCACCTGCACTACTGAGTGATTTAATTGAATGCAGTATGAATTTCTCAGTAGAGCAAAGAGTCCTAGATGGGGAGTAACGTAACATTGAATAATACTTTTAATATCTGACATTTTCAGGCTGGAAAATTAAGACAACAGTTTTACTTTGAATATTAGACAGTGAGGCAATTGTAACCAATGTATCTGTTTTAGTACCATGCAGTAATAGAATCTATAAGGCATGTCATCTGCAAATTTAGTATTTTTATCGTAGCATTTTTCTAGCATGGTTATTTGGGCAGCTCGCAGATTAACAAATGTAGCAGCAATATATATGAGGGCAGGTAACATTAGAGTAGAGGCAATGGTTTGCTTAGCCTAGTCAGACAGGTAAGGTTTAACTTGATATAGGGTGCAAAGCTTTGTGTGCATTTTGCTGACACCTTGCTTTATGCGGTGATCAAATTACATGGTATCATCCATGATGGCACCTAAAGCTTGAAATGTGTCACAAATTCAACTTTAGTTTGGTCAGAAGTAGTAATGGGGAAGACAAGCTTGGCTTTGGAGTATCGTTTAGGTGCAAACAGAATATATTTATTATTCTTAGGGTTTAATTATAATTAGTAGTTACAGAGCCATGTTTCAATGGCGTTGAAGGATTCCTATATTTGGATTTCAAGTTGTTGTATGTTTTTGGCACTGCAGATTAGTATAGAATCATCAGCATACTGAATAATGATAGCATGATTACTTGCAGTATGTATGTCATTTATGAAAACATTGAAAAACAAGTGTCCAAGGATAGATCCTTGAGGTACCCCTATGTGCGCTAAAAGAAACAGAAAGATATCATTTTCCAATTTTGCAGCTTCAAGTCTATCACTGAGGTAGCTGTTAATCCAGCTGAGAGATGAATGTTGAAGTCCTGAGGAGGAGAGTTTGTAGAGTAGTATATGTCAAGATATGGTGTTGAAAGCTTTTCACAAACCAAGCAAAAGTGTCGCTGATAAATTCTCTGCATTCCTGTTACTGTTGATGGTGGTAGCAAAGCTATTATAGTCTATGGTATGGCCAGAAACTGTGTTGTGTAGGGCTTAGTAAGTTGTTAGTGATAACAGTTTTAAGTAGCTGGGCTTGGACACATTTTTCTAAGACTATGGAATGGAGAGCAGAATGGCTATTAGCCTGTAATTGGAGATATCAGTACAGGATGTATCTCATTTGTTTGTCTATTATTCATGGAGATACTGGTACAGGATATATCCCATTTGATTTTTCTATTACAGTATTGAAAGCATTCCTTTAGTGTCATTATAACTGAAAATTGTTCTTTGCATAATATTATTATTATTATACAAGAAATGTCTTTATGAAATTATCACTTATGGTATAGGCAATCATGCATTTATATAAATGAAAACAAACCATATTGACATAGTTTTAGTTGCAAACGTTCAACTACCCCAAAAAAAAACTGGGAAAGCTACTCTTGTACTAACCCCTTTGCTCAGTGATTTCTGGAGTTCATAAACTCTAATGCCCTGGATCAACTTGTCAACGCCTTCACCAGGGGCAACAATATTCTGAACCTGGTCGTTACCAACATGGGTGACTGGTGCTCAATGCCCGAGATCAACTCCTGGTTTGTCAGATCTGACCATGAACTAATCACTCTAGATATCCAAATCCCGACCCCACCCCCACACAAGGAAACCATTGTAAAAAACCTTTCCAAAGAGAACTTCACGCTTCTCAAAACTGAGGTGACTAACTTCGCGATGCCCCTGCAGATGGATAACACAGTCAATACAGTCACGACTGCTGAATCCTACACAAATGCACTCTACAAGCACCTGCATGAGTGCATGGATTGTGCTATCCCCAATAAAACCAAGATGCTATCCTCCAAAAAAAGGAAGCCGATCTGGTGGTCCCCTGCCATTAAGAAACCTTACAAGAGAAGGAAGAAACTGTTGCAAAAAAGTGCAAAAACCCAGGTATGGAGGAACTCACTGACGAGCCTCAGCAAGAAACTAAGATCACTCATAAAATCCTCCAAAGCTAATTTTGAAAGAAAAATTGTCACAGATTCCAAAGGCATCCACAAGGCATTCTTTAGCTATGTCAAGAATCTCCATGGCAACATCCAGATCTGCACCGAGCTACAACAGAACAGCACAGAATATACAGAGCCAACTGATATTGCTAACGTATTGGCAGATAGGTTCAGTGCAAACTTTACTCCTCCCTCACCCCCAAAGGGCCTATAACTATACCAGATGGCTGTAGAGCCGCAGCAATCACAAACACACAGGTAAAAATGGTACTCTCTGAAGCCAAAAACACAGCATCCATGGGACCAGACAAGCCTGTTCTGCAAGGCAATGGAACGTATCATCATGGAACTCATAAACAAAGATATAGATAACCTCCAAACTCTGGATGCTACCCAATTCAGATTTGTAAAAGGTAGGTCATATCTCCTAAATGTGGTAGACTTCTTTGAAGCAGTTACTAAAGCCATAGACCAAGGCAAGGTGGTCCACACAGCCTACCTAGACCTCGCTAAAGCCTTTGACACTATCCCTCATTCAGGAATCATTGATAAACACATCAACCTTAACATAAACCCTTACGTCACAAGATGGGTGGCCAACTCGCTCATGGACAGAATCTACATGGTAAGAGTTGCTGACTCCAGATCTGACTCCAAACCAGTGATAAGTGGAGTATCCCAGGGTTCAGTGTTGGGACCCCTCCTGTTCGGTATATACTTCTCTGAAGTGCAAGCGAACACCAAGGGTCTATGGCTAACCAAATTTGCAGATGACTGCAAACTGTGTGCCATTAATGATTCCCCTGCCAACATAGACATCATGCAAAAGTGCCTCACTGAGACTGGCACCTGGTGTCAAAACCATGGCCTCAAACTAAATGCCAAAAAGTGCATTGTTATCCCCTTTGGCAAAAACACAGTACCCATGAATTACCAAATGGGGGAAGTTCACTTAACACAGAAAGTGTGATAAGAGACCTTGGATCCAAGTGGATAGTAACCTCTCCTTTGATAACCACATTGCCACAGTGGTCAGAAAATCTTTCTACGTGGCCCACTTAATCACAAAAGGGTTCACATCTAGAAATAAGATAGTTATCGTTCCCCTCTACTCATCACTTATCAGACCCTCATTGAATACAATGCCCCATTTGGGATGTACCTCACAAGACACCTACAACAACTTGAGAGGCCCCAAAAGTACCTCACCAAGAGGATTGCTGGCCTCAAACAATTGCCCTATGCTGACCAGCTCAAGAAACTCAAACTCTACTTGGTCGCATACAGCTTACTCTGAGGAGACCTCTGTCTGACATACAAAGCTATGTCAAACCCGGAATTGTTGGACATGTTCCACTTGAAGAAATCACAATCCCCCCAAGCTACATGCTCTAGGGACCTAAACCTTACCACAACAATAAATAGGACATGCTAGAGGGATAGATTTGTGTCTCAGAGACTTCCCATGCTCTGGAACAAAATTCCCATCCATGTCAAGCAGAGCTCGTCATTAGCACTATTCAAGAAAAACCTTGATAAGTGGATGGGTGATAGGAAATTCACCCCTGGAATTATATCTGGGGAACTGCTCGATAGAGGGGCAGGAATTTAACAAAACATGGGTGGTGAAAGCCAATACACTGTTAGCTAGGCTTGCTTTGGCCTTCGGGTCGATAGTCTAGTACCTACCTATGAACCTATCACTTATAGGGACAGATTTATTAATGCCTACACTAAGTGTACACCATGAGTACAAAATCTGTATTCAAGAACATCCCTACCACATTTATTCTGCTTTCGAGTCACTCAGAAAGATTATATTAGCTGTACATGTAGTACACTTTGTGGTAACCTTTATAAATCCCCATCAAAATTTAAAGCTGCAAGAAAATCAGTAGGAAAATCAAAATTATGAGAAAGAAGGTTTAAGTTATGTCTCTGTTGTCTGTTCACTCAGAATGTTGTACACTTAGTGTAGGCACTATTGCATCCCAGGGATAAACTATCCAGTCATTGTCCAGACATGGCTCATTCACTTCCTGCCTTCCCTTAAACCTCATTCATCCTCCCAAACATAATTCTGCATGTATTGTTCCCACAATCCCCATTTTCCATGTAATTTGCTTCTACCCTTTCTAAAAATCACACTCCCAATTGTTTTATCTCTGTTAGTATATTCCCTACTTTTAGTGCAATCGGTTTTGACTTTGGGCATAATATTATTGTTCCATAAGATATAGTTCACCTCCTTTTCTTTTCTTTAAAATAAATGTTTGCAAATTTGATATAATTTCTGAACTAAATTCATAAATATGTTCAATTAAATGAGATTACTGAAATAACTCTACATCTTATTTACTAAATTAAAGATGTGAAAACTACTTGAATACTTTCAGACATCATTAACTTTTAGCCTTGAAGAAACCAGTGTTCTTTCTTTTACTACCATATTATCAGCTTGTCTCCACAGAAAAGTAAGAGACAGAAGAAAAATGTAGTCATCCATTGCAGCCTGAAAGGCAAGCTGAAACATTTATTGCTAAAAGAAAGCTTTTCATTATATTCAGTGTTCTCCTATTGTACTTGTTTCCACATGAAATTTGTTATTTGATTAAGCCAATTGTCTTAATCCAGACATTCAACTATGCAACAGCAAAAGAAAACATATCAGCTGTACATATATTATGATCTGTGTACTTTTACACCTCATACCCCACCTCAAAAATCCAAGATTACAGCCTATTAACTTAAACATGCTTTTGTCTAGCTTTTCTTCTCTTTTTGCACTGCAATGCCTACATTTTTTAATACCAAAACAGAATAAAGAATGAAAAAAAGAAGTGGAAGAAAACAACACATATGTTTACTTTAACTTTATCACATATAAGAATTAAAAATAATTTACTATAAAATATGCTGTTTATATTGTGAAACATTTCATAGAAATACTGTTAAGAAAATAAACTGTTTTACATATGTTACCTTTTCCCATCCCCTCAGAGTCCTTACAAACATTAATGGCATGAAGTCAGACAAATGCTTTTCAGTTCCTCACAAGTTTAACAAAGTAAACAAAGGTCCACCCTTTCCATTTATTCTTATGCAGCTGTATTTCACAGATGTAACTGATGCTTTGCAGTATCACATTCATTCACTAATAACTGTATTGTTGGTCTTCTTCTTCATCTTCATCTCCCAGTTCCAGATTCCAATTCAGTTTCACAGTACTCCCAATTTTTCTGACAAACTCTTGTGCTTTTCTCTGCATCTCAAGCATTTTCCTTTGGAACAGTGACAAGATTTCACTAGCAAAGTCTCTCTGTATGCTTTATTATCAGAAGAATGTGAAGTAGAGTTCCCTTCTGCTTGACAGCTCATTTTTTGCTGGGCAAACTTTTGCATTTCCTCCATAGTCTGATCTACATCAAAAAATTACTTTGATCCTCCAGAAAAAAATATTATGAAGATGGCTAGATACAGCAGCTTGCATCTCAAACCTGCCTCTCGACATTCTCTGATTACTGGAATAAATTTGTTTCTCTTCTGCCTGGTGTACAGTGAATAATCATTTCAACAAATACTCTAATGTTTGCAACTTTTAATACTTTGCCATTTTACCAAAGTTTTATAGGGATCAAAACTTCCTTCTGGTAGGTTTGCATCTTTACTATTAAAGATCTTGGCTACCTTCCCATGGCCATTTTTGGAGCATACATACAGTGTGTCCTTCCAATTAACAGTTCCTGCTGTGGAATACTATTCCTATTGCTTATTTGTGCTTTCATAAAATTAGTATAGTCTGTTCCTTTTAATTTTTCTGATACAGCAGATTTTCCATAAGTGCTCTGTCCTCCAATTCTACCATTTTTTGAAATATCTTTTCTTGAGCAGTCTTGTACTCAGCCAGCTTTTTCTTCATTTTGACCTCTGATTTTTGCAGTTTTATCAGCCCATCTGAATATTTGTTTAAAACTTCTTCCATTTTCCAGCCTTTTGATATTTGAGTTGATATACCCATTCAATGTTTTGTTTATTTTAATCAGCTCTGAGTACTTTTGACTTATTTTTTCCTCTAGGTTACTGAAAAACATGTCTTGCACCAAAGTTGGAGATTGAACTGCTTTTTGATGAACAGCTCCAGGATTCTTCCCAGTCAGTGTTTTCTCTTCACCTTTTCTAGTTGATGTTCTTTCAGACTCTCTTACTTTCTTGTTTGAAGGCATCCAGGCAGTGTAGTTACTAGCCAGTTACTAAAATTTACTCAAGCTGACAATATCACTGGCTGCTGTCTCTCTGTTTCTGCTTTTACACTGTGGAGCTGAAGTTAAGCTGTTGATCATCGTGCAGCCATACTGTACATGATTTGTTTCATTTTTGGTCTGTTACTTATACAATTTGTGGTTTTCTAGCAAATCATTGAGGATTAGTAGTCCCTATTTAATGACAGGCATTTATGTTTCAGATTTCATATGCTTCAGAAAATACATGCTAAAGAAAAACTTGTTTATTTTACTATTTTCTAAATTTACAAAAGCAATAATTAAAATATGTTCTTGATTTTGGGTCTTTGTATCCCTATCGTGGGACTCCTGGAAGCTTGAAAACAAAGCATTTGGATTACATTCTGCATCCAGTGAAGTACATTTAAACTGTATTTAAGATACTACACTTATCTTACCATTAAAATCAGTTTTGTGTGTTTCCTGTTTGTTCTATATCTGAAGTTAAATATACGAATTGAAGGCATTTTTGTAGTTGCAGTGCTTTATAGTACAGTATAACTTTTCTGTACACTGCCTAGGTTAAATCATTTCTGAGTGGGCTCTCATTTTATTGCATTTTTACCATCTTTCTTCTGAATTTTTCTCTTTCCCTCATTTTTCCCATTGTGCTTTTAAACTTGGAGACTTTTGAGTTGCCCATCCCATACTGTATATCTGGCCATGGAAGCTCCTCCCAGTATCATCTTCTTTGTTCATTGTACTAACTACCGACAGATTAATCTGGGAAGGCCCTCTCCTTAGACTATTAGTGTACTTTGAAATTGCCTTAAAGGGTATGTGTTCCTTATAGCTTTTGTCTTGTCTGCCTTTGAATTCCCTTGCAATTACTTGCAGCTAGCTATTAGATTTGTTTCTGGTAGTTTTTCACTTTTGACTAACTTTACATTAAGAGGACTTGAACAGCAATTCTATTGAGAGTAGAAGGGTAACTTGGTCTTTCTGAGTTAGAATACACACAGGTAGGCTTAACTGAGAATTATTTGTTGTGGTAGGGATAGGGAAAAACATCTGCATGGATGGGAACCTGTTCTAGAGAATGGGAATTCTCTAAATAACAGAAATATACGTATGCCCAACATGTCCTGTTTATATCACAAGCAAAATTTAGACCTTTTAATCTAGAAGTTCTGATGCTGTTTGTTTTGTCGATGTGCAAAAGGCTCATCAAAACAGGGTCCAGGGATGCCAGGCAAAGATCAACTCTTAGAAGTCTGTGATACCAATTAAAGAGATAGGGCTTTGATACAATCTGCATAGTATACTGTGTTTACTCCCTGTATTCTTTTTATAAGGAATCTTTGTGAACATTGTAGTTGCTGCATGTGTCTGGCCATTTGCTTACTGATGGGGGGGGGGTTTACTCTGTGATGGGTCTGATGAGGGCCAAGAACAGCAGTATGCTGACCTCTTGTGACCTAGATACCATGCCCTTGTGCTTATAAGTTGAGCAACATAAAAGGATTTTCTTACTACCTTGGACACATGTTGGTCGAAGGCTAGAGTACTATCTAGAAGAGTTCCCAGATCCTTTACTAGTGAATCAACTTTCAGGGGTGTTTTGTTGATGATGCAGTTACCTGTGGTGGCCAATTTCCCAAAAGGCACTATAATCGATTTCTTGGTATTGAGTTTTAAGCCATGGCTTTGGCACCAAACATTTGTCTGAGTTAGACCTTCCGGAAGGGTATACTTGCCTTGGAGGGATTCAATGACTGCTCCCAGTTTGCAGTCATCTGCAAGCTAGGTTAGGCAGAGGCCTTTGACATTGACTTTAACATCCAAGAAGCAGATTCCAAAAAGTAATGGGCCTAGTACAAAGCCCTGAGGGACTCCACTGGTGGATGGCCTTTTTGTGAAGGTGACCTCAACAATTTTAACCTCCAGGGTCCTATCAGAGAGCCAGCTAGCTATCCAGCATGTTATAAAGGGGGTTGTACCTAGTTCTGCAAGTCTGTGGTCAATGCCTGAGTGGGGTATTGTATCAATTACTTTAGCCAGATCTACTTAGGCAACATGCACCATTTTCTCCTAATCCGTTGACTTAGTGACATTTTTCAAAGACTCAGCAAGCATGATCCTCCTTTTACAAAGCCATACTGGGATAGATCCACTGTCTGGATGGTTCCTACATCCTTGTTGATAAATTCCATGATCATTTTTACCATGGCTTTGCAAATAATATTAGTCAGACTAATGGGTCTGTAGTTTCCAGAATCTGTTAAAGGTCCTCCCATATGATGGGGGATGACTGTCATGGCCCTCCATTCTTATGGCTCAGAGCCTGTATAGTTAAATATTGACTCCAGGGGTCTGGATAAGTCATATTTTAGACAGTTCAGGAGCCATCCTGGAATGTTATTGGGGCCCAGTGAGACTATGTTCTTGGTTTCAGCATGCACAGCCATTACATGCTCCCTAGTTACAGTTGAAGGGGTTATGTTTGAGGGTAATGTTGGAACTGAATTTGTCTGCTAGCAGGTTTGCTATATCACTAGGCTCAGTGAATGTGGCACTATTAACTGCCAATGCAGAACATTGCTATGTGCTGCCCTTGGCGTTTCTGACATAGCTGAAGAAGGCGTTATGGTTATCCTTTACCGGGAAGGCTATCTTAACCTCAAAGTTGGCTTTGCTTTACCTAATTAGCCTTCTTAGTTGCCTATTTGGTTTGATGAAATAATTTTTATCTTTATGGAAGCTACCTTTCCTGATTTTTGCCATAATTGTTTTCTTTTTTTGTATATTTTGATTAATATGGGGTGCCACTAGGGTGGTTTGTTTCTGGGGCTTACTTCTGGTAGATACAGCAGTTTCTATGCAGTCATTGGCATGGTTATACAGAGTATGCAAGATCAATTCATCATAAACTACCATGTTCTCTGGATTTGGAAGGGCACAGAATTTTGACAAACCATCACCTAGTAAAAGTTAATTGCCATGGAATACTTCCTAACTGTTACTGGTTTTAATGGGATTAAGGAGTTTATTTTGATTTCGAAGGAGACAGCTTTGTGGTCAGACCTTACCAGGAAGGACGAGACATTGGAGACAGTGCAGCTTTCTGCCATATTTCTGAGCATGAGGTTCATGTATGCTGGAGCCTTTAGTGGGTGTATTCACTATTTGGTTAAGGGAGTTTGTATTTATAAAGTACAGGAATCTCTGTGCCTATAGATTTGAGGCTTTGTAGGATATCCAATCTATAGAAGGCTGATTAAAGCCTCCCACGAGTAAGTTGTTAGGTTGGATGATAAGTGCCTCCAGTAAGTCCAAGTATGCTCTGTGAGCTTCTTAGGACATGGAGGGTGACCTATAGTTGGCAAGGATATGGTACATGATTTTGTCTATGGTGATCTGCATATGGAGGAACTGCAGCACATCATCCTGTTTAACCACCCTAGAGGTATGCTTGATGTTGATATATATGGAAACACTTTGACCTTTAGACCTTGTCTGTATAGCTGCTGGTCTGCAAGTGTGGAAATCATGGAAAACTTATACTACCAAGGATACTCACCTCTGCTTTAAACCATGTCTAGGTATTGTTCAGATGTCTATAGTCTTGACAGTGAGGAAGGCTTGGAGGGAGTGTAATTTTTTTTTGTTGTTGTTTCAGCTACTGGCATTACACAGCAAAATCTTGAGGTTCTGTTGAGTTGATTTTTCTATGTTGGTAGCGTTGTCAGTTTGGCATTGGCTGAAAGGGCACTATGGGGTTGGATACTGTTTTAGACAGTATTCAACAGCTTACAGGGAAAAGGCGCAGGCCATCCCTGATGAAGCAATGTGGTCTGTAACCATGTCCTCCTAAACTGACAAATATTGGGTTCCCTTAGAATGACACCAGAAAGGCAGCCCAATTGTTGAAACAATCAGTTTTTGCTCATATTGTGGCATCATCCTTGGTGATGGAAATATGCTGCTCAAATGCTAGGCTTATATCAGCCTGAGACACAGTCTAAAATTTCCATAATGTGTCTTTTGATATATCCAGGGAGGCACATTTTAGTTCATTTACACCTACATGGACTATGATGGAAACATACTAGTACCTGTGGAGTAATGACTTGAGTACGTGCATGATTTGGCAGATCCTTGCTCCAAATAAGCAACTAACGGTTGTATTCTCCTTGTTCAGCCTGTTTAAAGGGGCATCAGTATATCTTATACGCTCATACTTGAATACTAGGCTAATTGCCCTGAAAGACCATTTTAAGCTTAGCCAATAATATGAGGTCAGACTCAAACCCTGTACTTTGTGTCTGTGAGGTGAAGTCCGTAACAATTCTACCAAATCCACCCATCTTACAATTCACCAACTCTTAACAAAGTCCCCTGTGATGAGATTCCTAAGCAGTGTGTTTGCTTGCCTCAGGGGCTTAGTGGTTAGAGTTTCACTGAGAGTGAAAGTGTGGTGCTAGGTATTTTTTCTGAGTACCTTTGGGCTTGCTGAGGGACAATCCCAGAGTTTAAAATTTGGGTCCAAGCTATAGCTAGCTACAGTAACGCCCATTTTACTACGTCACTCACATCCCCACCCACATTGCTAATTTGCTTTTAAACATCCTGTATAAGTTCGGTTGCAATACTGAGTTGGCTCCCAGTATCAACTACATTTTAATTTTATGTTCCTATCAGGTTGCTAAATACACTTACAACTTTGCTGCATGTTTCCTCACATCGCCTCTCCAGAGTTAATCAGGTTTAAAACAAGCAAAACAGCTGTTTTCTCCTCGTCTAAAATTTTATTATGTAAGCGCTTTTGTTTGAATCAATTTCCAAACTTAAACGGATTCAAACGAAAGCGCTTACATAATAAAATTTTATACGAGGAGAAAACAGCCATTTTGCTTGTTTGTTAATCATGTTTAAGCTGGCCAATTTGTGAAGTATCGCTATTTTCTTTTGTTGGGTAGCTGTCTTTTTGATTAATTATTTTCGTATTTATGTGCCCATGCATTATCACTGTGCACGCAGTTTCACAAATGCCCTCTGCTCTGAATGGTCCCGTTCTACTGTTTGGGTTAAATTCAGAATCTTTCATCCCTCATAATCTGTCCTTTTTTTGCTGTTTTCCCGCAACTCCCACCAGCCACCATTGCGTTAGACATGGTCCGGACTTCTTGCTCTAAAATGCTCAGAGGACCTGTTGGTAAACTGGAGCAACTCTGCCTTATACTTGCCTTATAATGCATGCATGCACAATCATTACACCTAGCAATATGTTTAGAAATTAAGCACATTGAGATTACGGCTGAAATAGTCTCTAATGTTTCAGTAGTGCTTACCAACTGCACCTGCTGCTAAAGGTTTACTTTTTAGAACAATTGTTCATTGTGGTTAATTTCTATAGTAACCAGAATGAACGCGTGTTCTAAAAAGCAAACTGAATGCACACATCTTATTTCTTCTCGTTGTCATACCTCTTAGTCTCTTAGTACAAGAAATGTGGACAAAGACTGACAACATGGGTGGGGGTTAATGGCTCAATAAATAAGGACGTATTTTAAATATTGCTGTTATAAACTTAGAAAGTTGGTAGAATAACAGCAGTTGTTTTAAAGTGCGTTTTCTGAAGGATTTTGAAGTCTGAAAAGTACAAGGGATTGTGGATTGAACATTATGGTAACCTTTTTGATATGAGTTGCAGCACCATGTCTCTTTTGCCCTGTATCCCCCCAACTGCCAGCATTTCTTTATGGTTAATCCAAACTTTTTGCTGTAAGGCTCAAAGGCATGTTGATAAGCAGGAGGAACTCTGCCAGATACTTGCAATATGACACATGCCTTCCTGGGACTAATGCATGAGCGTTACACTTTCTATATTTTGCAGAAATGAGCTACAATCAATTAACAGCTGGAATAGGAAGGAACACCTATTAAGTGCTTGTCAACTGCTACTGCCAGTAAAAAATTATTTTTTTACAACGCTCGTTCATTGTGGATCGTTTCTATAGTAACCACAATGACCGAGCGCTCTAAAAAGCAAATTTTTATCGGCGGGATCAGTTGGCAAACAATTAATAGTGAATCATCTGCTCCTATTTTTGCTGTTTCATCTTTGTTACATCTTTTTTTTTCACATTAGATGGCATGGGCATGACACTCCTTTTTAAAGATGTTAGACTTGATAAAACAAAAAATATATGCTGCAATGTTACTGTATTGAAGTGGGAAGACATACAAAATGGTAGATTCTTCCGGGTTAAACTACCAACATTTTTCTTTTTCGCTAGTGAAAAACAGCATGGGAGATGCAGCTGGATGTTGCAATTAGGTGACCTGTACAACGATCCTGAGCTGCTTCATCGAATGCCTCTCTAATGTAGTGAGATAAGTTAGCCTGTTACAAGTTCACTCAAAGTATAAGTACATTGGTGTAGGATGAAGGAGTTCTGGCTAGCAGGTTATACTGTGTTTTGGTGTGGGAGTCCTATAGTGTAACAGGTAACTTCTTTCTAACTGACGGAGGAACCTTAGTGAAGTGTGGGACTGTAGTCTGTCAAAGTGGTCACCCACTCAACTTTTTTTTATTTTCATTACTGCGCTAAATTTAAAAAAAAAAAACACTCCAATGATTTATGTCATTATCAAATTCCTTATAAGGCACCGTGTACAAACTGCCCCTTCCAAGAAACACTTTGATGGTTGGATTTGATTCAGGCAGCATGTCTTTTACTTTTCCGTTTGACTTACTAGACAAATGTTCATCTTTGTATGAGACTGTTTCAGTACTAATGGTAACATAAATGAAACCCTGCAAGCATACCTATGCTATGCATTTGTCAGAGGGGTGGGATGGCAGGCTGTAAACTGTCACCTGGAGATTTTCTGATGCCATAGCTGTTAAAAATGTGTGGCAGTAATTCTCGGTGAACTCCATGTTGAGAGATATCGCAACACATGAGGTCTGATACCCTTGGAGTAACTAGAAAGAGAAATGCACCTCTCAGCAATGCTTGCTTAGGGTACTTCTAAAATGTAACACTTTATGTTGAGGGATGGGGTAGGATCTTGTAATTCAATGTATTGTTTTCTAAGGAACTTCTACTGAGTGTAATGTGGGTTTGCTAAAACTTTTTTTTTCTAAAATTATTTCTAAAGTCTTTACTTTAATTAGCTGCAACATCAGGTGTACATATGAAGGTTCAAGTTATACCCCTTGTCCTTTCAATTGAAAATAACTATCATTTTTGTCGTTTCCTTTTTATCTCTGTCTTCACTGATAGAAGTCCGGTGTACCACAAAACCAATCCAGAGTAGGGCTGCATATATATGTATATATTTATATATATATATATATATATATATATATATATATATAATATATATATTTATATATATATATATATATATATATATATATATATATATATATATATATCAATATACATATCTATATATATATATATATATATATATATATATATATATATATATATATATATATATCTCATATATATATATATCTATCTATCTATCTATATATATCTATATATATATATATATATATATATATATCTACATCTATATATATATATATATATATATATATATATATATATATATATATATATATATTTTTTTTTTTTTTTGGGGGGGGCATTGTATCTGTCTGTCACTCTCTCCGTCTAATTGTCCACCAGTCACTACATTAATATCACTGACCCCAAAGGCTATTTAATAGTGTATATTTCATTGAAGGGGCGTAATAAATGTACCTCGTAACCTGCAAACAATGAAAATCGTAAAACGTATCTCTAAAATGTCCTTGATTTTAACTCCAACTTTATCTGTGTCCTGCTTAATCCCTTCTAAAACTGGTGACCCTTGGAGAAAAGGTCATGGCGTACCTTTAATAATAATTAATGACAATAATTAGAATTACAGGCTTCTTTTGCTTTCAGGCAAATGTATATTATTTCATATTCTCTTATTAAGTCAATGCTCCTAGTTAATAGCACTAAAATTTTACATGTCTCTGATTCTGTTGACATTTGTCTCTGAGGGCTATGGAATAAAGGCCTTCAAACATCCGGCTGCAAATGGGGGTATCTAAAGAGCATAAAATTTGAATAATAACTAGCACATAATTCTCCCACTTACAGAAGGAACGAGGAAAATGTTAACACTCTGTCCAATAGACAACGTAATAATGTCATTAAATTATTGTTGACCTTCTTCCACATTCTGTACAGATGAGGTTATTACATGTAAATGTGTGCCTGCATGCAAGGAAAAGGCCTAAATGAAGTAGCAGCATGGAGAAGGACAGAAGTGTTAAAGACAGTTTGCAGATGAATTATAAGAATTAGTAGAAACATTTGTTCAATATGGAGTATCAGAATGCAGAGTTTAGTTGTCTCAATGGAGAATGAAATAAAAGGATCTGTTGAAAATGGTGCAGATAACAGAAATGGAATCAGGAGGGCTTGCAAATGATGATGTGTTTACATTCATCACTGTAGTATTCATTACTTATGGGATTCCCTGACGTGAAGCCCATTGCCCGGCCAGTCTACCAAAGTCTACCATTGCTTTAAGGCATGCTGAACATCACCTACATACTTCTCAGGTTGTGTAGGACATAAAGGTGATGTTCAGGCATACCATCCACAGAAGTTCTTTGCCACCACTCTGAGCGCTGTTTCTAACCGGTCTGTTGGCCTCTGTCCATTTTTTGCCATTTTTTTTGTCTATTGGAATTCCTGTGATTTCTGCTGTTTGCTGAAGTCCTCACCCCAATTGCAGATAAGTACCCAATTGGGGTTTTTGTTCTTTATTTCATATTTTGTGATGTTTGCGGGGTTAATGTCATTCAGAAAGGGCTAATGCCAATGTGGGAGACAGATTCCCCATAAAGAATGCCATGATAAGTTCCTTTTTTGCCTAGGAGTTCCTCACAACCATTTGTCTTGTTCTATTTGTCAGGCATTTGTACCAAAAACCCTTCATAGTAGCCTTACTTCCCTTTCACTCTATCTTGAGAACCATCATTAAGCTGCTTGCTAAAGAAACTATGGATGGAACTTCCTGCCCCAAGGATCAGCAGTCAGGGAAGGAGAAGGTGAAAAAGGTAAGTCTTCCACTGTCCAACCTCTGCCAGGAGTTTATCCGAGGTTATTACAAACCCGGAGACTCACCTGGTTGTGTTGTCGGATTCCTCTGCTGCAGGTTGGAGGCTGCCGAGGATCGGGTGGGCAGCACATCCGATGAGGCTTTGCAGACGTCTGTTTCAGATGTTCAGGGGGAACCATGGTTAATTGTTTCCAAGGGGTCTGGAGGGGTTCCACAGTGTCATCTTAGGGAAGTAGTTCCTATTGTGGTTGTGGAATGCCATCCTAAGTCAGGGCCCTTTCAGTTTTCAAGGACAGACGTCCCCTTAAAAAAGAAACAGAAAACTCATCATCTTTCTTCTGCTCATAGGAATCCACAAAGTGAGTGTCAGGTCTTTACTCAGGGGTTATTTAATGCTTTACTGTCATTAAGGCCTCCTCAGGGTGTTTCGGTTCCTGCTTATCCTTGGTCTTCACCTAAAAGTGCCAGGTAATTAAATTCTTCCGAGGAAGAGTTGGATTCTGATGATGAATCCCTTACTTATTCCACCCAGATTCCTTCTACTTTAGACTACTGGTCTGAGAAGGAGGACTCTAATAGTCCAGGTACTCCTACTGAGGAAATTTCCCTTGGGGACACAATCTCTAGGATGATGGCATTTTTTACATAGGATTGTGTTCATGTTTCTGATATCCATAAGAGGTACTATGAGTTACTGCAGATGGAATCTCCTAAATCCACGGCTATTCCTCCTGTCTTGGCTGCTTTACTACATGTTTTTTCTAATGTTTCTAAAGTGCCTGATTCTCTGCCCTGTGCTTCCAAGAAGTCTGATAGGTTTTATGGGGTGCCTGAGGATTGTTCCATTTTGTTCAAATGTCCTGCAGCTGACCCCTCTGTCATGTCTGTAGCCTCTGATAAGCCATCTCAATTTCTTCCTTCGTACAAGTTACTGCCTTCTGACATGGACAGCAGAACCATGGAAAAGCTGGGTATGAAGGTTTATACTTCTGCTACAGTAGCTTTTAGGGCTATTAATTATTAGACCCATATGTCGAGGTACATGCTGGCTCTTCTTTCTCAGGCTTGTCAGCTTTTTTCTTATCTTCCAGACTCTGAGAGTAAATCTTCTGCTCTTTCCTTACTAGGAACTTCCTCTCAAGTAATTCATCATTCTATCAGATGTAGTTATGATGCAGCGGATGCCTGTTCTATGGCTGATGCTTTTGGTTTAATACTGAGGAAGTATGCTTGGCTTAGGCTTCAACCTTTGCCCTGTGATATTGCAGCTAAGTTGCTGGATGCTCCTCTAGATACTAAACTTTTGTTTGTGGAAGCAGCTTTTGGTTTGTTTAACTCTCTTCAGGACAAGGAGAAGGCTTTACAGGAGCTTAAACATATCTTTGTTTCTCCTTTGCCTAAATTTCAGATAAACTACCCTTCTCAGCCAGCCTTTGTTCATTGGTAATCTTGCCCTTCTGCTAAAGGTAAAAAGGGTAGCAAACAGGCTTCTCCTGCTAAGGACAATCGGACTGAAGGGATTCTAACACCTTCCTTTCCTGACAAACCAGGTGCTGTCTGACTACCCACCTGTTCCCAGCTACATCCGTCTTTCTCTTCACCTCTCTTTCCTTTTTGTCTTCGAATCACCCAGGATGCTTGGGTTCTGTCAATCATTTGTCAGTGGTACTTCACACTGTGGAATTCCCATACTCCTTTTATGGGCATTCCTTATCCTCCTAGGGAACAACTCCCTTTTTTCCCAAAGGTTCTCAAGATCTCTTGTCTCAGTGTATTGTTCAAGGGGTTTTATTCAAGAATGGTTGTTTCTAGCGCCCCGAAAATAAGTCACTTGGATCCTTTTTCCTCTCTTGCTACTTCAGGCCTTTCTGGTGTCTCTGGATCTCAAGGATGCTTACCTCCATATTCCAAGCCATCCTCTTTGCAGGAGGTTTTTGTGTTTCTCTGTTGCTTCCTGGCATTTTCAGTTCTGTGCTTTGCCCTTTTCATTGCCCCAAGAGTGTTCACCAAATGCTTCACTCCTGTGATTGCTTTTCGCAGGCTTCAAAGGATTCAAATATTTCCTTACTTGAGTGACCTGCTGATTCAGGCATCCTCTCCATAGGTCCTTTTGCAAAATCTTCATTTTACCATTTCTCTTCAAAGTCTGGGGTTTGCAATAAACTTTAAAAAACTCTTCCATGACTCCATCTAAGGATCGTGTTTTTCTGGGTGCCAGGATTCAGATGGTGCCAATGCTGGCATCCCTGCCTCGTCCAAAGGCCTTAATTCTCATTTCTTACTTTCATACTCTTCTTCCCCTGGCCTCCATTACAGCCAAGGAGTTTCTCAGAGATTTATGGTTCATGCCTTCTGACATTCTGAAGGTTTCCCTGTCCAAACTTCACATAAAGAAGTTCCATTGGTTTTTGAAGTTGGTGTGGCTTCAACATGCAGACCCTCTAGACTTACAGTTCTTCTTCTCCCTTATCTCAAGATGGAATTTCTGTGGTGGATTCAGCAGGTGTCACTGAATACAGAACTCCCTTTTCATCCTCCTCTTCCCTGTCAGGATCTGTTCACAGAAGCTTCAAATGTGGGATCCAAAGCAACGTTTGGTTCAGTGAAGGTTCAGGGAGCATGGTCACCTCAATAGCAGAAGGAGCACATCAACATCAAAGAGATGAGAGCTCTTGTGATGGCTCTTCAACATTTCATCCTCTTTTCTCTTGTGGGACTCTCAAGCAATTCATGGACAATACCACAGTTATGTGGTACGTCAACAAAGAGGGGGGAAACAAGATTTTATCTTCCTTGCCAGGATCTGGCTGTCAAGTATCAAGTGACTCTTCAGGAAGTTTATTTTTCTGCAGATCAGAACATTGTGGCAGACACTCTGAGCAGGTCCTTCACTCATTCCCATGAATGCATACTTCACAAGGATGTGTTTTGGGACATTATCTACCAGTGGAGTACTCCAGAAGTTGATCTTTTTGCCTCCTCTCTGAAAAGGCAACTTCCTCTGTTTTGTGCCAGTCCCAGGTACTCTGGTATGGAATGTAGGAGCCCTCTCATTTTCTTGGAAGGGGATGTTTCTTTATGCATTCCCTCCCTTCCTCTCATTTCGAGAGTCCTGTTCAGGATTCAACAGGATGCTCCCAAAATCTTCTTGGTGACTCCCTTTTGGCCGTGACAGCACTGGTTCCCTCTACTTTTGCATCTAGCCAAGGGCAATCATCACAAGTCACCTCACAGGCTGGATCTACTCACACAAGACAAGGGATCTCTCATCCATTCCCACCTCTCCATGCTTCAACTCACACTGTAGGTTATAGGGTTTTGATCCCTCATAGACACATTTTTTCTGAGAACATGCTGCAGGTCCTGTGGGAGGCCAGGAAACCTACTACTAGGAAATTCTACTTGTCTGAATGGAAGAGGTTTTCTATTTGGTGTCTTTCTCGTGACCTGGACCCAGTTACTGTGGATGTTCCTTTGGTTCTCTCTTATTTGTGTGAGTTACTCAATGCTGGTTTGGCCTATTCTTCTATTAAGGCCTACTTATCAGCTCTTTCTGCTTTTAACTCCCCTGTTAGCTTCTATATTTGAGGGTAAGCAATTTCTTAAAGGCCTCCTTAATATTAGACCTCCCAGGAAGCCTATTGCTCCTTCCTGGAATCTTAATTTCGTTATGGAGAAATTGACTCGGGCTACTTTTGAGCCTGCTATTTCAACTTCTTTGCAGTATTGTTCTTGGAAAACAGTTCTTTTGTTAGTTCTTACTTCTGCCAGACGGGTGCCTGAGTTGCAAGGCCTTGCAGATTGTCCACCTTTTTTGATATTTCATGAGGACAGGGTGTCCTTGTGTACTAATCCTTCTTTTATGCCCAAGGTGGTTAATGACTTGGCACTTAATCAGTCTATTAATTTGCCTGCTTTTTTCCCCTGTCCACACTCTGACAGTGAGAGGGAGCTGTGTACCTTAGACGTGCATAGACTGCTCAAATTTTATTTGGACAAGACTAAAGCTATCAAAAAACAGGTAAGATTCTACTGCCTTTACTTTTAACACTACCAATTCTTAACAAATAACTTTTACACTGGTAAACAGACAATCCCAGTGTTTTAAATATGGGTCCAAGCTGTAGCTGACCAAAGTAATGCCCACTTTACTGTGTCACTCACATTCCCACCCACAGTGTTAATTTTCTTGTAAATATCCTGTTTATGTTCCGTTTCAGTCCCATTTTTGCCTCCCAGTGTCAACTATGCTTTAGTTTTATGTTCCTATCACTTTTCATTTGGGTTTTATACATTCAAAATTTGTTGCATCTTGGCTCACATTGTGTCTCCACAGGCAATAACTTTAGAGCAACTCAATCTATGTATTTTGTCTTTTAGAATGTGTTCTTTTTCAAGTTTGTTTTTTTTTTTTTTTTTTGGGTGGGGGATAAATATTGTATTTATGTGGTGATATATATTCAGTATTAACCTCAATGGATCATTTTAGTAGTGCATGGAGTTTCAATAATATGTGTGGAACAAATGCTCTATACATGAAAATTGTTCTTTGTGGTTCCCTTCCACTGTTTGGTTAGAAGTCAGTTACAGCTTTGTTATTCTAAGCAAAATCCAATGCTGCATGAGTTTTTGTTATTTATACTGCTTTCTAAGTTTACAAGGTGGCATTTTCTGTCACATGACCCAGTGGTCTTCTACTTAACTAGGTACTGATGTATAGTGGCATATGGCTGCCTAATAATTTGTTTTCCATTTTTTATTCACCTGCTTTTGTATGTAAATCATAAGGAAGGACTTCTCCATGCAGAGCATTTGATTGCCAAGGTCACACAGTTGAGGAGTTTCAACACTGCAGTAAAGGCATTTGGGGCACTAAGCTGATTAAGGCTGCCTTGATCCACATTTCCTATCATAAATGAGTCTCTTTCATTTATTAATTCTTAATTGTTAAAGGGAAACCCTTACAGAGGCAGATTGACAAGGGGGAGGGCTAGAACAACAAGAGCTCTTCCATTAGCAATTATCTCTCAACCATACAGTTTTTGGCAGTGTACTTGATTTCTTTAGCCTCCCGCTCTGCAGTATAGGTTTTCTTTGGCAGCTTAGCAAACATCAGTCCTCAAACATTATTGAATGGTCAAGATCAGTTCCTTGTCAGTTTGATGTAAAAAGAAAAAAAGAAAACAAACAAAAAAAAACCTGCGGAAATAAATTAACCACAATCTACCTTTTAAGCTGGTTTATGGAGATAGCACTATAAATGACCCTCAGGGATTCAGGAGAACAGTCAAATGTCCAGCAAGAGAAAGGGTAAAAATATAAGACAAAATCATAGATGTTAAGAATATATCACTCCAATGAGTGATATTTGCCGTAAAACACAGAATTTAGAAATTAAAGATATAGGATCATAGGAATTTACTAGGCTATTGGCCCTAAAACCCCTATAAGCCTAGCCAAGAGTGTAACCCATGTTTGGGCAAGTCAGTACCCAATGTCCCTATCCAGCATGGACATGGGTGGAATCCCAGGGGGTATATTTTCTGTTTCCCACCTAGTTATCCAAGCTGCACTTAAAAAGGGGTAAAGAGGTACTCTGCTTGACATGGAGAGAGAGTCATTCAACAAAGGGGGGAGTCCTGGGGACACAAATCTGTCCCACCAACAAGTCCTGTTGATGTCACAGATCAGGTTGAGGCCACGTGTGCAGGTTACTCGAGTGTAACTTGACTTGCAGATATGCAGCCATCCCATCGAGGCAGGGTCCAAGATCACCTTGTATGCCAGACAGAGGTCACCTCTGAGGAGTTTGCATGAAACTGAGTACAGGCATAGGGCTTTTAGCCTATCTGTGTATGGTAGATGTTTGAGACCCTGGATTCTCCTGGTGAGGAACCTCTGTGGTTTCTCCAGCTGCTGCATGCGCTTTGCGAGGTACATGCCGAAAGGGGCGTTATACTCAATAATGGGCCTTATAAGGGAAGAATACAGGAGTGCTATGACCTCCTTGTCAATGGATGAGATACCTTTACTTATTAGGAAAGAATAAATGTCCATTGGCCCCTTTAAATTATTATTTGATAAAACTTGATCCCTCACCTATCATCATGTAGGATCAGCTGCACAGATGGAGCCGAATGACAGAAATAGAGCAGCAACTGCAACTGGAACCACAACAGAGTCTGTATGGTTGGATTTTTTTTTCTGGTATGCAGTGATGGCAAATAAAGAGTCTAATTGTCTCTTAATAGAAAGAAGGTACATCCCCTTTGTAGCCATAATGAACAACTGACTGCCTTGTTGACTTATGGGAAAAGTGCTAATAAAAGTTTGTTGTCTGCCCTGTATGGTATCATGGCTTACTCACTTATCAAATAGGTATGTAAGATCACTGGATGTTACACATCTCTATATGGAGCTGTCAAAATAAGAGAATAACAACATGTATTAGATTGTATTTTAACTTCTTCACTTCTCTCCCTGGTCTCTGCCTGGAACAAATTTAATTGCTTCCTTAATAAATTAATAAAGATGAACAGTGGCAATCAAACTTGTTTATGCTGAATGATTTGCTTTGTTCAGTTTTAGATAGTGTTGATTAGGCAGTAAGGCAGTAAACTGACATACTGATATTCTGTTTTTCTTTTTCATTTAACTTAATTATTTTTTTAAAGAACTGCAGTTTGAGGTAGTGGTTGTAAAAGGATTTGAAACACCTTAGTTTCCCTATAAGCTATAGCTGGTAGATTGTTTGAGATTTTTTTTCTTTATGTCACATATTTGCAGACACATACATATGCATAGGCATATATAGTTATCTAAAAATATATTGGTATATATATATATATATATATATATATATATATATATATAAGTATACGTGTGTGTATAAATACTTGGTTTCTACATCCCTGAGTATTCATAGTGTAAATAAAGGGCTCAATTGGACTCAAGGACTCAACTTTAAAAAACTTGCAAATGGGAACCATTCAAGCTACTCAGCCTTGATGAAGCAGTTAAATATTTCAGTACTACTTTCCTAGCTATCCTGAACACACATGCTCCTCCCAGAACTATTAAGAGTTAAATCCAGTCATGCTCCTTGGCTTACTAAAGAATACATTGTATTGAACCTAACTACCAATAGGCATGGCAAATGCTGTTTCTGCTTTTTATGTAGATACTTGGGAAATACAAGTCATTTATACAACAATCTTTTTCTTCTGGCTTTTCCCAGTTAGGGGTCACCACAGCGGATCACTTGTCCGCTTATGATTGGCAGTGGAGTTTTACGGTGTCGAGTTGCCAGCCCAGTGCCCAACCTTCCACAGGAACACACACACACACCTAGGGCCACTTTAGAGTGTCCAATCCACCTACAGCATGTCTTTGGGATGTGGGAGGAAATTGGAGCACCCAGAGGAAACCCACATGACCACAGGGAGGACATGCAGACTCCGCACAGAAGGCACCCCAACTGAGGATCAAATCAGAGAACCTCTTGCTGTGTGGCATCAACAATCTAATTAAATAACTAGTACAGTCTCTCCATTTACTACAATCCCAGTAATCAAATTCTGATTACATAACTCAAAGCGTAATGATACTTAAAGCCTTGTTAGTATCCGACATAATACTTAACTCGTTTAATCCTGAACAGCAGGAGGCTATTTAACACTTTTACTTCATGAGATCTTCTAAGGCAGGAAACCATTTGCTTCATGAGAGCTTTTCTCCAAAATCCCCCAATGAAAACTTACTACTTTAGTTTTACAATATCTAATAAATGGTATAGGTTATAAAAATGTACAATACCCCTTTGGCATACAATGGGCTATGCACTGGTGTTAGTATCACAGATGTGTCTGTACATACTGATTTTATTTTGCAGATTTATGAATGAAAAATGTGTTTGCCAAAAATACTAGCTATAGTCAAACAGAAGGTTATAAGTATGTAAGTGTGCAACATAGAATAATATTTCAGTGAGGGTATTATTAACCTATTCAAGAGCTTTCCAATGATGTATGACAAGAGTGGATAGCTTACTGTTGTTTGTGATATTGCCCAATCTATGCAAATTATACATATAATAAATACACTATACTTCAAACAATTTGTGTTGGATGGCAAGTATCCGTGAGAAACAATGTGTGCCTTAATGGTTTGTATAAGATGGCACAATTTGTTCAACTGTAGGTAACACAACTTTTATGAGACTAATGCAGTTATGAAAATATAGATAACAGTCACAGCTGCTTTACCAAAAGGTAATTTATATCTCAGAATGTCTTCACATTACCCATCATACTTTAATATAATAATGCTCACTGCTTGAATACACCACCCCAATCTTACAGCATCTTATATTATTTTTGCATTACTAATATAAACTTGAAAGTGCCATATTTTTCATAACATTTTGTGAATACTGAATACTCCTTAATACTTGTGGTTCTGCACATCCCATGCTAATCATTTCCCTCTTAAGCTTAGCACATCATGTCAGGTTGTAGATACCACCTTGCTACCTTAAAGGGACAATCCCAGTGTCTAAAATTCGGGTCCAACTAAAACTAACAAAAGTAACGCCCACTTTATGGGGGTCTATATTAGAAGATCGAATGTTTAGGTGATTGAGCACCTAAACATCGATCTTCTAATATCGAAAGCAAAAAACGGTGAACGGCCAAGGGAAATGTTTCCCTGTGTTAAATTGGCCGTAGAAGGTCCTTCCTATGCTTGAGACAAACTTTGTAAATGCAAGAAAAGGTGGTGGAGACATATACAAATATCTGTGTTCGGAGAAATATACTGTATCTGTCTTCCAGTTCTGTTTGCAGGTTGTCCTGAGCAGGGCAGTTTTAGCCAGTTGTATTTAGAGGCAATCAGATTTATCTGAAGAATACCACATTGGTGGACTACTTGCAAGAAAACCTCTCTGTGCAGCATCCACTTGTAAAGATCTGTCATTGAATTTTGCTCTGAAGAAGCACAGAATTTTATGAATATAATATTCTAATGAATGGGAATATTGCAAAAAGGTCATGAATTAGCAGAATCATTCCTTCAGAAATAAAGCAAAAGTTATCACCTCGCATTTGTTCCTATTTTAGCCAGCTTTTTAAACATTTTAAATGACTTTCTAAACAGATCTTTGTCAAGCAATGCATTACAAGTTGTTTTGTAACATCTTGAGCAAAGAAATTGTCTTATCTAAGCATGCCTGCTCAGAAAAGTACAAGTGGCAGCTACTCTAACATTAGCATCCACAGCATCATGACCACATTTCAGCACATACTTGGCAAACTGTGAAACATAATTAACCATATCCAGGATACTGGCTTTAACATCAGCATTAGGAATGTTACCAGTAGGTAGTACCACACTGTAAAATGGCCATAAAAGGAAGAAATCAAAACTGAACATGGAAGGATTGAAGTACATTACTGTAAGAAAAAAAGAAGAGAAAGACAGATGTTCACTACATGGCTAGAGCTGTGGATTTACAATGCCAGCTGGATGAGAATTTAATATGCAATGAAAACAGTGGGATTAATAAGACTAATAGTGCTGAAGATATGTCCTTCGTAACAATTGATAGAGCAGAAATGACTGTATTAGAAGCTGAAGATTCTTCAGAGATGGCCAGCAAAGATATTCTTATAATTGGAGATTAGAGATTCAAATATTAGAGTAACTGATACTTATATTTGCAGAGATGATAATGAACATCGAGTAGTGTTATGCTTGCCAGGAGCAAAAATAGAAGATGTGAAACAAGCCTTGGAATGCCTTAATGTAAGGAACTCTGGATATGTTTTTATTCATGTTGGTACTAATGATGTCATCTGCAAGGATTCCCTGACTGCTAATAGGGAACTGACAGCCCTCTTAGATAGTATAGCTTGTACTGCTGTTAGGACGTATTTTTCACAAATCACCTATAGAAAGGATAGTCATGTTGCTGTGAATGAAAATATTTTTTTGGATAAACACCTACATGGAAAAAATGTCCTGTTTTAAGAAATGGAAATGTGTAGAGCATCCAAGCCTTGATTTGGGTGCACGTGTTCAGACAGGATGGTTTGCATTTGTCAAGATTAGGGAAGAGAATTTTTGCAGCAGATATAATACAAAATTTGACAAACACTAGGCAGGTTTTTTTGCCATGTCTAAAATTTAACAGTTCACACATAGCAAAATTCAGTGTATCTGTGATGGTTGTCAATGCTAGGAGCATTAATAATAAAGTGTTTTTATTGGAAAATTTGCTACATTCCCACTAGATTGGTGTGGTTTTAGTTTGTGAAACATGGTTAAAGAACAATGACTGGAAACCAGTTCTGTCAGGGTATAAATGTTTTTACTGTAACAGACATTCTAATAAAAAATCAGGTGGAGCTGTTATGATAAGAATTAAATATAGTTATGAGACCTGTGATTATTACATGTTCAGTGATAACACCAATACTATAGACTGTGTAACTGTGACAATAAAGACAACCCTGGAACACTAACAGTTGTTAGAGTATATAGACCACCAAAGTCAAGTGCAGATGACCTAGAGGAATTCATACATTTCTTGCATGAAACACAGGAGGGAAGAATAATATTAGCTGGGGACTTCAATTTACCAGAAACAGAATGGAATAATATTGATTCAACAACGTTAGTAAGGAAATTATTCACAGAGTATATACAGGAACAACAATAGCTTCAGATTGTAAAAAAAACTACCAAAGGTCGGAAGATACTAGATAGTGTTTGTGTTCCCAAAGAAATTACTGTAACTTCAAGTCAGGTTTTACCACCATGATATGCAGTCAGGATGGGGTTATTAAGGTTAATTTGTCATTAGATAATTCTGCCAAACTCAAATGTAAACCAATGCACAGAAGGTTAAATACAGATTATATGGAAGTAAAACAGTCAATATGTAAAACTAACTGGAGTGAGGTGTTCAGTGGAAAAACTGCAGATGGAATGTGGAAAGTTTTGAAAGAGAAATTGAGTGCAAAAAGTCAAAACAATGTTTAACATCAGGATCTAGGCATACAACATCAGGGGGATATATTTCCATAATAACAAGACATCTGATTAACGTTAGAGACAAAAAAATATAAGAAATGTAAGAGAGGTCAAACTACAACTTTGAAAACTGAAAAAAACAAGCTGGGCAAACAGATTAAGCATAGTGTGAGACAAGATCAAGAAAAATCAGAAGAAAATGTATATAAAGATATTGAGCATAATAGGAAACCTTTTTATATATGGCCAGTTTAACTTTTGTATGGTTGTCCAGGTAAAGTTTATGATGGTATAATTTTCCTAGTTTGAAAAGAGTTTTCTTTATAGTATTAAGAATATGTGGTATAAAGGTGAGCGTATTATCGATAGTTATACCTAGTAATTTTGTTGTGTTTACGATTTCAATTTCAGTGTTGTCTAGAGAGAGGATCCTGAATTGTATATCTGGTTGTTTTGTGGAGAAAAGTGATAGTTTGGTTTATTTGGGGTTTAACAGCAGTAGTGCATTATTTAGTCAGGTTTCTATGGTTGAGAAGATCTTTGGAGTGGTTGTCAGGATATCTGAGAAATTATTGGCAGTAGTGAAGATTGTAGAATCATCTGCATATTGGATGAGGCTACTTAGTTGGGTCGTTTTATGGAGATCATTGATGAATGCATTAAGGAGAAGGGGCCCTGTGGAACTCCAATATTATTTGACTGACAGTTGGATTGTTGGTTGTGCCATTTGACTGATTGTTCCCTGTTGTTTAGATAAGAGGAAAACCAAATGAGAGATGAGAGGGAGCAGCCTAGTTTAGATAGCTGGTTTAGGAGTTTAGTATGGGATACAGTATCAAAAGCTTTTGATAAGTCTCGTAAGATTACTGAAGTGGGGTGTCCTGTGTCAATGGATTTGTAAACAGTATCATTGAAAGATAGTAGGGCTATCATGGTGTTGTGGTTGGGACGAAAACCATGTTATATTGGGGCACGGAGGTTACTGGTGGATAGGTAATTAAGAAGCTGAATTTGTACACATTTTTCTAGTATTTTTGATAGTGGAGAGAGTATGGAGATCGGTCGATAATTAGAGAGGTTATGGGAGTTTCCACCTTTATGAAGTGGAGTAATTATGGGTTTTTTCCATAGGAGGAGGACATAGCATTCAGCAATGGAGCGATTTATAAGAATGCTAATATGGTATGAAATTGCTTTGCTGCCAGTTGTAGATATTGGGGGGGGGGTTGTCAGCAGTGTTTTAGTTTGGATAGGAGTTTGAATACAAGAGAAGTAGGAACTGACTGAATAGTAAAAGAGGGAGTCGAGTACGTGCTATTTGTGTTGTCTGAGGAGGGGAGGTTGCTGTTTAGCAGTGTTGGACAATTCTTGTTGTGGGAGTTTGGGTTAGGTGGTGGGTCTTTGATTAACTTTTGGATGGTAGTAATGAAATGGGTATTGAATTTATGAGTGATCTGTTGTGGATTTTTTTCAGGTGAAGGAGAAGGATTTTGTAGGGTGCCTAGATTAAGTAGAGAGGAGACAGATTTCCAGAATTTTGGGGGGGGCTATTGTGTAGGGAGGATAGTTTAGTGGGAAAGTAGTTTTTTTTTTTTTGTCCTGTATGACTAGTTTTTTTGCCTTATTTTGAAGTTGTTTGAATTCTAAAGGACAGTGACATACAATCACCTGTATGGATCCTATTGAAATATGCTAATTTGCAAATCATTACTGTTGATGGCAGTCAGTCAATGCAACCATATACAGAACCACTTCAAAATGTTGTTGGCAGTTTACATGTCAGTCTTCGCATAGAATTCTCATTTTCAGTAAACTATGTCATTATCTACATTTTAAATAACATTTTATAATTGATATAAGAATAATGGCATAGTTTTCAAGGAATGTACTTTACAGTAAAGATGATGATATTATATGAATGTAGTGATTTACCATAAACTGGGTTTCAGCAGTTGTAGAGTTCATTAATAACTTGAATATTCAATAGAAACAAAACTTTTCAGAGGCTGAGACAATTTAATGTGTGAAAGGAGGTGAAAACTTCTCCATTCATTTTGGTAAGTCAGTTAAAAGAGGTGAAAATATTCCCATTCACATTGATGAGGCACTGGAGACAGAAGTTCATTCTTCATGTCTGATAGAATCCCATTCTGTTATTCCTTCACACTGAAAGGAATGTAATTGCATTTTATGAAACGTGGTGAATATCCCATTACTGGTTGGGGTATGGCTTTGTAGAAGAAGGGGCATGTTTTGAACTTCATGCAGGATTTTTGGCTCAAATGAGAATTCACAGTCAGAGTGAAAAGCTGAAGGAGAGTTTAGTAAAATCTTATTTTACTACTCTGTTATGAAAGGCAAAATGTCTTGTTGAGACATGCTTTGTTACATGGGTGTTGGATGCATGGCTACATTTTTTGAAAGAATTACTTGGAAGGTGCCAGGTTTGCAGAAGAATACTGCCAGAAGATTCAATCTGAATCATATATTCCTGTAGCTGCTGGGTACTAAAGGTATTTGACAACTTTCCTATTTAACTGTTTTTTCAGCTAGAGAGTTATTAACTATTGCAGTGATCTTCACCTTTTTTGGTTTATTTTTCAGTTCTGTTTGTTTAAACTGAATACATTATAGTGGTTCAGTCAGTGTGTTGACAGATAGGGATTAGTTGAGCATTTACTTGTTCGTGTGTGTGTGTGTGTGTGTGTGTTGTGAACTTTCATACTAGTCATGTCTTGTTTGAGGTTAATGGTCCAGGAATTAGAATGCTTAGCTACGGCTTTCAGATGAGGATCTCTGCAAACATGTTCTGCAATAACTCATGCTCAGGTTACTGGAGACAATCTAAAATTACTACTAGCCATCAGCCACCATTAACCTAGTAAACTAGAATTGTCACTTAGGTCTCAAAGTTAATATAATACAAAGCAACCTGGAGTCACAGCCAGTCAGCCTAAGCAGAAGAAGAATAAGTTGCTGGTTGATTTCTTGTGTTGTGTAAGTTGTATATACAAGTTGGCCATTATGCTACTATTCATACTCTAGTGTAGATATGAATATGCTGAGTATGTATGTATGGTGAAGCGGGGTGGGGGGCTGTTCTATGCATATCATCTGACATCCACTTCCCTTGTGTTTTTTTTTTCTGTACCAATTCACAGCAGCTGGCAGTATAGAAGTATCAAACTCCTGTCTCACTTCATGAAAGTGCTGGACATGGTGATAACTGAATACACAGAAAGTAAGATGGGCAGTTTGGGATTCAGATTAGGATACAGTATACAGTACAGCTGACCCAATGTTTGTAGTGAGACAGATACAGGAGAAGAAGCTAGAGCCAGGAAAGAATCCATCTGGGCATTCTCAGACTTTGATAAAGTGTATGACAGGACTTCAAAAAAACTATTTTTAGCAGTTCTGTGATGGTTCAAAGTACAACAAACATAGGTAGTAGTAGTGCAGGCTATGTGCAAGGATCCTCTGACAAACATATGAACAGTGTTCAGACTCACTGGTGGTTCCCAATGTGACTAGGCGTGCATCAGGGTTCAACTTTGGGCCCATTACTGTTTATACTGGTGATGAACTGCTTTAGCAAACAGGTTGGAGGGAAGAGATCAACTAAGCTGATGCATGCACACAATATGGCATTGCAAGCAGATTCAGCATGAACTTCAGCAAATTATTGGGGAGTGAATGCAAAACTAAGGTTACACAGGATGAAAGTGAGTACAAACAAGACAGTATCATAAACAAAACTGGGGAAATCAGAGGAAGTTGAAACAGATAGAAGGGAAAATAGTGGACAAGGTTTACACTTTCAAGTATCCAGGAGTGGTGTTTAAGGAAAAGGAAAATTTGAATAAGGAGATGAATGTTAAAATCAGAGGGACCGCAGCCAATTGCCACAGAGTGTCAGGGTCAGCATGTGACAAAAGAATGGCAAATATGCTGAAAAGTCAAGTGTACAAAACAGTGGTATGATCAGTACTTCTGTATGTTAGAGAAACCTGAAGAGTGAAGGTGGAGCAGTTGAGAAAGTACTTGACACTGGTGTTTAGATGCACACTGGACAGGTAAATAAAATTATGGTATCTGAGCAGAAGCCAAAGTAGCTCCATTTGCAGAGAAGGCCAAAAAGAACTGATTACAGTGGTTCAGACACATATGCAGGAAAGCAGAAAATGATTTGGTGAAGTGAATTTGAGAGAAAAAGGAAGAAGGCTAGAGAAATGAGGGTGTCCAACAAAAAGATGGGTGCATGACAGAAGACCTGCAACAGTCAAGCATTTCTCTTGAAGAAGGTTGGACAGCATCACTGAATCAAGAGAGGTTGCAATGGTTCATGTAACACCCTGACCCTGTGTAGCGGGTGGAAAGGAAGGGGATGATGTGCATTGTTAGTGGTAGGAAGTGCAGACATTTGGAATTTAGGAAGGTACTGTGTCTGAGAGGTGAGAGCAGGTGATGGAGCCAGAATTGTTGTTTTTGCTCAGACTACATTCTAGGGATGACCACCTTTTTTGGCACCCCTCTGTCAGACATCTGCATTGCTTAACTTCCAGAAAATGTGTTGTCTACTACCCCTAGACCCCACCTTTGCTAGCCTAAGCAATGTTTGTTTGTGCATGCATGCCTATGGGTATACATAACTGATGTGCGATGGTGATTAGACAATGACTTCTCTGAAGTCAAGGCAAATGTGGAAGGCCTCTGGATAACAAAGTTTGCTGATGACTTCAAGCTGGGGGCATTCACTGAATCCTCCATTGATGTAGATATCCTTCAAGAGGGTCTAGATCAGAGAAATGATTGGTGCCAGAGCAGTGGCCTAAAACTAAATGCAAAAAAATGCATTACACCATTTGAGAAGTAAAATATCCCTGCAAATTACAACATTAGTAGCACAACCCTTAGAGTGGACTCAGAGGTGAGAGATCTATATAGACATGATCATGACACTCAACGGCATGAGGGTCACCCAATCTAGGGATCTAAACTTAGTCAGTGACTCAAACAAAACATGCTTGATAGACAGATATGTGTCTCAGAGATTGCCCCTTCTTTGGAACAGACTTCCTATTCACATTACATTACTGAGAAGGGAGGCATGGCTTGGAGACCATTATGATAGTTTTTCTGATTTAGGTCCTTTATTTTCTTGGTGAGAAAACATTGTGTTCATTCAAATTGTGCCAGGTGTTCAACAGGTACATACCAAAAGGTACATTATACTTAATGCTTGGCCTACTAAGTGCATATTACAGTGGAATAATCGGATCCCTGTAACTGGATGCCATGCCCTTAGTAATAATCCATGAAATGAAGAATAACTTTCTCACAAGGGTGAAAACATGATGATACAAGGACCGATCATTGTCTAAATGGGTTTCTAGGTCTCTAACTACTAGATCAATTTTCCAAAGTGTGTTGTCAGTGTGATAGTTACAAAGGGATATCATGTTTCTCAAAGGATACTATTATGCATTTTTGGCATTCAGTTTTAAGCCATGGTTTTGACACTGACTGTTTGTGAGAAGCACTCCTGAAGGATCTCCATGTCTTCTGGAGAGTCTATGATGCCACCTAGTTTGCAGTCATCTGCAAACTTGGTCATCCGTTAGCCCTTTACATTAACTTTGTCCTCCAAGAAATAACCCTAAAGAGGAGTGGCCTGAGAACCTAACCCTGAGGTATACCACTAGTGGCACGTCTTGTGGAGGAGGTAAATCCCCCCATCCTAAATTCTTCGGTTTTGTTTGTGAGCCAGTTTGCTATCCCAGGGTGACTGACATTTTGTAGAGTGAGTTCATCAACAATATCTGAGTGAGAGATACATTATTTATATAACTAAAAATAATAAAATTGGTTATTAATAATTTTGGTTTAGTAGCATTAATTCCATGTCAGACCAATACTAGAGGCATATAGGGATGGCGCAGTGGTGCAGAGGTACCATTGTTGCTTCACAGCAAGAGGTTCCTCTGGTTCAATTCTCATCTGGAGTGCCTTCTCTGTGGAGTCTGCATGCCTTCCCTGCATTTGTGTGGGTTTTCTCTGGGTACTCCGATTTCCTCCCATGTTGATAAAGACATGCTTCTGGAGTGTTTCTCCCCGGGCTTCTGCTGTAAATTGGCTTCTTTCCAAGTCAGACTTTCTCGGTAAACAAATGTTTAATAATAATAATAATAAAATATTGTTTGGTTTATCCCCCTTACTATGCTGTGTAAATTCATAGACATAAAATGTTTTTGTGCTCTAAATATCCAATAAAAAAGTTCTCCTATGTGTAACCTTATAACTGCTGCTACAACATATGTTAATCAGTTATATACTTATGTAATTGTATTCTTTTTTTTGGACTCTCTGTATAATATTTTTTCTGGGAGCTTTTCTCCTTGGCGTCTACTAAAAATGGGCATATATCCAGTTAGACTAGCCCGGTCAACAAATGTAAAATAAATAAAAATAAAATAAATATTCTAGACTACAGATCAGTATGTATGCTACTTTTGCTGATATCATAATTATTTTCAAACTGAATTTGTTTGCACTAGCTTTTTTGTTCTGTGTAATCATACTACACATATATCTTGAGTGTGTGTGTGTGTGTGTGTGTGTGTGTGTGTGTGTGTGTGTGTGTGTGTGTGTGTGTGCTTGTGTATATATATTTATATATGTATATATCAAATAAACAAATGCACTAAAGACTAAGAAGATAAAAAACAAAAACAAACAAAAGAAAATAAAATGCATATATATATATATATATATATATATATATATATATATATATATATATATGTGTGTGTGTGTGTGTGTTTATGTATGCATGTGTGTGTATATATCTGCGTATGTTTGTGTGTGTCCATCCATCCACAACCCCCTTTTCCCATTTTTGCAAATGGGGTCGGGGTGTCACTTCACCAGTGACAATCATCTAGAGACAAGGTTTGCACCACTGCGTGTGTGTATATGTATGTATGTATATGTATACTGCATGTCTTTGGAATCTGTGAGGAAAATGGAGTAGCTGGAGGAAACCCACGCAAACACAGAGAAGACATGCAGATCCCACACAGAAGGCAGCCCAGACAAGAATAGAACTGGGGAACCTATTGCTGTGAGGTGACAACTTGAACTGTTATGCCTCTGTGCCACCTAGTCTTTATCATATCAGCTATGATCTCAGCTGAGCCTGCTGCTTTCCCTGACTTAATTTTCCTTACAGCTGCTTTTACTTCTTCCATGATGGGCTCCTACTCTTCCCTCATTGTAGGCTGTATCTGGGGAAGTTCAGCTTCTGTGTTGCTTTCTTCATTAGAATCTGCTCAAAGTAGTCCTTCCATCTGCCTTTGATGTCCTGTGGACTGGTGAGCAGGTTGTTGTTGACATCCCTTGTGAAGGGTGTCTGACTATCGTCTTTATCTTTCTGTCTTTGCCTTGGAACCCAATATACTCTCTTTGTGCCATCTACTGAGTCACCTTCCATGAGTTCGTTGAGCACCTCTGATGCCTTGTTCTTTGCTATTGCAACTCAGTTTTTAGCCTTCTTGTTAGCCAACCAGTATTCCCTCAAAGTCTAGTCTGTCATTTCTTTCTCCCATTTTTCCCTGCACTACTTCTTTCTTGTGATGACTTCCTGGACTTCTGCATTCTTCCACCAGCTTTCCTTATATATTTTATTTCAATGCCTGGCTCGGCTACATATATGTTCTGTAGTTCTCATATGTGCTGTTTTGATGTGTTTCCAGTCTTCTTCAACTCCACTTATTTGCTCTTCTTCTTGTGGTGCAGGAGCTCTAAGCAATTCCTAGGACTGTTATGCTTTCTTCCCAGTTAACTTCTAACTCCTCAGACTGGTCTCTGTTGACCTTGGAAGTTTCTATGACCACTGCTTGCAGCTAATTGTGGCAACCAGTGTTTTTTTTTACTTGGGGCTGACTGTTTCACTGGGGTTGACTTTGCAATTGGTGATTCTACCCCATTGTCCTTTCCTTACTTGCAGGAAGACTTCCTGAGTTGCATCTTAGCCACTCTTGTATGCAACCTTCTGACAGTATCTCTTTTTGAACAATGTGTTGGCTACTATCAAGCCATTTGCCAGGCAGACGTCTAGAGTGGTCTCTCCTTCTTTCTTCCTATTGTCCCACCCCATGTGGAACCAGGCAATCTTCTTATCCTATTCTATCTTGATATGTGCATTCTGGTCAGCCATTATCAACACCAATTCCTGTTGCCCTGCTTTATACAGTAATAAATATATCATATATGTCTGTATATATCCGTTATATATGTATATATAAATAATGTGTGTGTGTGTGTGTGTGTGTGTGTGTGTGTGTGTGTGTGTGTGTGTGTGTGTGTGTGTGTTATAGGTTTAGGGGATAGATTGGGTAAGAGGATAGATTAAGAGTGTGTATGTGATTGAGAGTGTTTAGGGTTAGGTTATGGGATAAATTCAGTGTGCATGTGTTTGTGTGTGTGTCCACGTATATGTGTGTGATGCGAGTTCCAACTGTTTTCTGTAGTGGTAGTGTTATGGGTACAGCTTTTTTTTTTTTTTATTTCAGATGCAGGTTCGAATTAGGGGCAGGGTTCTCATGTGCTACTATGGTGGAGCAAGGAGGCCTTGCTGGTTACAGTGGATCCAGTAATCCAAAAACTCTTATACATCCAAAAACCAAATAGCCCAACTAATACTAGGACCATAAGATATAAATCTACTCCAGCAAGTAAATGCACATGGTTCATAGGTTCATACTAGGCTATCTGCCCTAGGGCATTTATAAGCCTAGCCAGAGTGTGTTTGGCTTTCGCCACCCATTTTAAATTAATTTTGCTATGCCCTTTTTCGAGGTTAGTATACTGTGCCTCTGTCTAACAGTGACACAGAAGTGATACCCGGGGTAAACCTACGATCTCCCATCCACTCATCAAGATTCCTCTTGAAGAGAGTCAGTGAGGGACTCTGCCTAACCTGGACTGGGATTTTATTCCAGAGTGAAGGGAGCCTCTGGGTTATGAATCTGTCCCTCCAGCATGTCCTATTTATTTCAGTGCTGAGGTTCAAGTCTCTCAAGCGCGTAGCTCGATGGGATTTGGATTTTCTGAGGTGCAGCATGTCCATTAATTTCGGGTTGGACATGGCTTTATACGTCAGGCACAGATCGCCTCTGAGCAGGCAGTATGCCACTGAGTAGAGCTGGAGTTTCTTTAACCGGGCAGCATATGGCAACTGTTGAGCCCTTTGATTCTCTTGGTGAGGTACTTTTGGGGTCTTTCCAGTTGCTGCAGGTGTCCGGTAATGTACATCCCAAAAGGGGCATTGTACTCAATTATGGGCCTGATGAGGGATGAGTAAAGAGGCACGGTGACGTCCCCTGATCTAGATGTGAATCCCTTCATGATTAGGTGGGCTATATAAAATGTTTTTCTAACCACTTTGGCCACGTGGTTGTCAAATGAGAGATTGCTATCAACTTGGGTCCCCAGGTCCCTAATTACTTCTTCTGTACTTAATGGATTACCACCTATGTGGTAATTTGTGGGCACTTTGTTTTTGCCAAAGGGATGACTATACACTTTTGGCATTTAGCTTGAGGCCATGGCTCTGGCACCAGTTGTCTGTTTCTATGAGGCCCTTTGGAGGATGCTTGTGTCGGCTGGAGTGTCGATTATGGCGCCCAGTTTGCAGTCATCTGCAAACTTGGTCAGCCACAGTCCTTCCGTGTTGGCCTGTACCTCCGAAAATATATACCGAACAAGAGAGGTCCCAGAACTGAGCCTTGTGGGATGCCACTTGTAACTGGTTTGGAGTCTGACATGGCTCCAGCAATTCTAACCATGTGGGTTCTGTCCTTGAGCCAGTTTGCAACCCATCTAGTGACATAGGGGTTTATATTTAAGCTGGTGAGCTTATCTATAATGCCTGAGTGGGGTATTGTATCGAAGGCTTTTGCAAGGTCCAGGTAGGCTGTGTGGACCACCTTCCCCTCGTCAATGGCTTTGGTGACTGTTTCAAAGAAATCAACCAGGTTTAAGAGGCAGGATCTGCCCTTAACAAAGCCGAACTGGGTAGGATCCAGTGTCTGTAGGTCCCCAATATCTTTATTTATGAGGTCCATGATGATCCTTTCCATAGCTTTGCAGACCAAGCTAGTCAGGCTTATGGGGCGATAGTTTCCAGGATCCGTTGAGGCACCACTTTTGTGGAGAGGGACCACTGATGCTGTACGCCACTGTTTGGATACATATCCTGAAGTAAGGCTGAGATTGAACACTAGTTTTATGTTTGGGTTTAGCTCTTCTTGGAGTTCATGTAGGATGCAGCCCGGGACACCGTCTGGTCCCATTGATGCTGTGTTTTTTGCTTTGGAGAGGGCCGCTCTTACCTGAGCATCTGAGATGTCAGGGGGGCAGCACTCTGCTGGGATAGATATTTGCACTTTTGGTGGGGGGGGGGGGTGCGCTGAACCTGTCAGTTAGGATGTTGGCAATGTCTGTGGGTTCGGTATATTTTTTGTCATTTTGGACTAATTCTGAGCATATCTGGGAATTCCCACCCAGGTTCCTAACATAACTAAAGAAAGCCTTGTGATTATCCTTAGTGTCCTGTGCAATTTTTCTCTCTAAGCTGGCCTTAGACGATTTTATGAGTGCCCGTTATTTTTTGCTAATACTGGTCAGAGATGCCTTCCCTTTTTGGGATTTTGCTCTATCATGTAGTAGCTTCCTCCTTCTGTTGTATAGTTTGTTTATGGCTGGGGTCCACCAGACAGGACGTCTGTCTTTGGAGGATTGGGACTTGGTTTTATTTGGGATTGCATGATCCATGCATTCCTGAAGGTGTTAATAGAATGCGTTTATAAAGGATTCTGCGGTCTGGGCCGTATTTTCCACAGGCCCGGGGGCTTTGAAGGATTCCACCTCGGTTTTGAGGAGTGTGAAATTTGCTTTGGAGAAGTTTTTCACTGTGGTTTTCAGGGCAGGGGGTGGAGTCAGGATATGAATATCCAGTGAGATTAGTTCATGGTCTGATCTTACCAATGAGGGATACACTTCTGGTCTGGAGCATAGAGTCCCCATGTTGGTGATGATCAGGTCCAGTATGTTTTCCCCTCTTGTGGGAGTGGTAACAAGTTGTTCCATAGCATTTGAGTTTATAAATCCTAGGAACCTTTGGGCTAGGGTGTTGGAGCTACAGTAATGCTCCCAGTCTATGTTTGGTTAGTTGAAGTCGCCCAATATAATGGTGTTTGGAGAGACCTTCATATTTTCCAGTGTTCTCAGGAAGGCCGAGTGGGGTTCCTGGGTTTGGGAGGGTGGTCTGTAGCAGGCTATAAACTGGAAGGCAGTTTTACCCACTGTTAGTTGCACATGGATAGTCTCTGATGCTTCGTGCTGTGCCACCAACCTGGAGGTGTGGGTATCTTTGACGAATATTGATACTCCCCTCCTTTTGTTGTTTTGGTCCAAGTTTTGGGGCCAAAAGCATGGTATGAGGTATAACCTGGTAGTGCTGGGGTGCTCTCGAGAGCCTTGAACCAGGTTTCTGTTACTGCACAGATATCGATGTTCTCCATGCTAAGGAGAGTTTCGAGTGCGTGCATCTTGAGGTTTAGACTTCTGGCGTTGAGTAGCATTACTCTTAGTTTCTTATCCCTTGTGATACCTATGGAGGTGGGTTTGTCTTTTGAGCCTTGCCTAAAAAAGGCACTATGGGGGTAGCAAGAGCCTTTGCCAATATCCGAAAGCCCACGGGTGACAGGTGCAAGGCATCCCTAGCGAAGCATCGTGGCTTGTCGAGCATGTCATCCCAGGCTGACAGGCATTGGATCCCCTTTGAAGGTGGAGGTATAGATTTCTAACACATTGCTTGCCCACCTCTGTACAACAAACTAACTCTACAAGTTAAACAGTGTGACACTGTCTGCCTTTAAAAAGGATATCTATTTGGGTATTCATAAATTCGTCACTGGTATGAATGACTTGACCCTTCTTGAAAAGAGAGGAAAGGCTTAAGGGTCGGTACTGGCAAAACTGAAATGTCCTTGCACCTCAATTGATGTGCAGCTCCTATGAGCCTATGACATATGACTAAGTCACATCCTTGTATGGAAGCAGAGTTAGTGGGCATAACTTGCTTAGGCCTGCTTTCCTGGTGACTCTTGTGTGACCTGTACGGGGTTGCAGTATGTGGGAGTAGAGAAGGAGTATGTGCCGTCTTGTCTGCACTAAGGCTGAGACCTTTTACAGTGTGTCAAGAAGACTTGGAGAAAAGGTATAGGCATGGTATTTTTACAGACAGTATGTGCACTGGTGAGTGCATTTCAAGACCATAACATGTTTACTTGACTACAACAAAAAAGTACATTAGTCAAAATAGTTGACTGTACTTTTTGCTTTGGTGTTTCAGGCCATCCTGACATGTCCGTTTCTGTAAGCTTAACCCATCTCATACATTTAGAGGTTTTGGTTCTTGCAGGGGGAGCACATCATTAAAATGAATGTGTTTCTTCTCATGCCAACCTCTGTTTCTCAACTTTCCTCTTGGGCAGCTGATATTTGTGGTGCCCCTGATTTTCACTGAAATTCATTTTTTGTCACATCTGTTCCAAGTGTGTTACAAGCCTTTACATAGGGCACTTAGAACTGTATACAGAGCTTTATTAGCATTTTCTGCAGATATCAGTCTCCACTGAAAATTCCCTTTCTTAAAGTTTGTTACATTAAGTAAAACATTGAGTAAATACATAAAAATAGTTACATAATTCTCAGTTTGTGGTAAGAGAAGTCTGAGCCAATTGGTTTGCATGTTAATTATTCTAAAATTGCTACAGTCATCCTTGGCTTTCTGTTAAGTGTTTTTGATCTTGGACATACTGAATTAAACATTGGTTGCCAGCAGAGGTGAAAGTGGTCATATCCAACTTGATGGGGTGCTAAGTGCCTTAGTTTCTGGATTGGTACTGCCTTTCATTTAATTGAATCAGAAGTTTAAATGCTGAGCTGTTTAAAATGTCTTATGCATTTCAATGCATGTATTTATCTGAATGTGTTAACCAGTGTGATCTGTTCATGCATCAAGTACAAAGTAGTAAATGCAGATATTGTCTAGGTGCAATATGTGGAGATACAAGGCTTAGCTTAATTGTTTGGGGGTAGTAGTGCAGAGAGTAGGGAGTTCATGAGCAACAGAGTTAATAGCACAGCTGGACTTTTAGGCAAGCGAGCAAAGGTAAGTACGGCTAATTGTATGCTGAAATAGAAAAAGGGGATGGGGGTGCACAGTGATGTGTTGTAGCTGATCAGGACCAATTAACTGTCTAAGTACAAGAAAGTAGAATAAGGGCAGAGAAAAAAAACACATACAATAAACTAAGTCAAGTTTAGTTGCTTGGATTGTCCATCACCAGAGCGATTCACTAGAGGGATGGGTAGTCTTCCTGAGTTGGAGAGGGATTGTAGAGCCCTTTTTGGTGAAGCAAGGGACCTGAAAAACAAAGATAGATTGAGGACAAGGGTGAGAAATGAGAGTTATGATAAGAGGAAAAGCAATAGAGGAGAGAAGGGGAGATGTAGGACAGGAAATAGAGAGGTAAATATAAAAACAAGTTGTAAAATTAGAAGTGGGGACAATGAATGCAATACAGAGAGCAAGGAGGACAGGGATAGTACGTAAGAGCTACACAGCAGGAAGAGATGGGAGACCAGAAATAAGAGGACAGGGCCAGACAGGGGAGAAATAAGATAGAAGCAGAACAGAAACTATAGTAATGGTTGTAAATAATCAGATATGCAACAGTAGAGCACTATATTTTCAAATCAAATACAGCAGGCATGTCAGTAAATATAAATAAATTCTACCAAAGCAGACTACGGAGTCTAGCACAGTTCAGGTTTGTGGATAGAAAAACCTTACACTAAACAATGAAATACAGTGCAAAGTATATTACACAGTTTCTAGCACAGTTCAGCTTTGCAGTTAGCAAACCTTACACAATATCAGAAGTAAATATGGCAGAAATTAAGGACACAGT
Source organism: Protopterus annectens (assembly GCF_019279795.1). Lineage (NCBI taxonomy): Eukaryota > Metazoa > Chordata > Ceratodontiformes > Protopteridae > Protopterus > Protopterus annectens. The sequence goes on along the minus strand of NC_056739.1, from coordinate 1,724,233,957 downwards.
TTGCAGATGGAAGAAAAGAAAAAAAAAACTTACAATAAACCAGAAGTTAATATAGCAGAAAATAAATGACACTACCATCAGTTTATACAGTGATAACTAATGCGCCCCAGCAACAGTTGTTGGGAATGCAAGCTAAAAGCCTGGTCAATCTGTGGACTACGGGTATAACCACTTTACAAAGAGCTGGGTGTAAGGAACATAACCACAATACAGCAAGGAAGGTCGGGAGAAACAATGCAATTGTTAATGTGTAAGGAACAGATAAAAATATGCTTAAAGAGTCAGGGGCCAAGTAGCTAGTAAAAGATGGCAAAGAAGGCCAAGTGTGGTTTTTATATGTTGCAAAGCATCATGGGAGGAGCAGGGTGGTGTAATTTCACAGAAGGCGAGTATATGGCAAAATGAAGAGAAGAAGATAGAAGGCACAATACCAGCAGAGAGGAGATGAGAATACCAAAAAAATCAGTAAGTTCAGTTAAGGCTAGAGTAGGCAGTTAAGCCAAATTGGACAGCTGCTCTCTTTTAGGGATTAATCTATGGAGGTCGGGCTATCAGGTAGTAGTGAAAATTTTGTGGGACAAAAAGTACACTTGGTTTACATGTCTATGGGTGATGTCTGTAAAGTACTCAGTATGCAAATCAGGGATAGTTGGGCAGTATGAAGTAGTTAATGACCAGTAATATTGCTTTTGCATTTTTTCAGTCTAATGATTTTTGTTGTGGTGTGGGTGGCCAGTTATTTCCAAAGATGTCCTTATATGGATGTAATTTTTTCTTGGTTTTCATTTAGGTAGTCATAATCACAAGTTGTATATCATATCATATTATATTGGATCTACTTGAATTTTGCGAACTTACATTTTACCGAAACGTATGTCCGCGAGCTGATTTACGTGAAAATGCGTTTTGCCGAAAATGCACTTTCGTGTAAATACAGCTGTCAAAAAAGAAAAAAAGAAAGAAAAGAGGTGAAATGTATCCTTACTTGTACAGCAACATTTAGTGTTGATGTACAAGTAAGGAAATTATTGTTGAGATCGTGGTACAGTGGGGATGAGAGAATATTTCCTTTTCCCACTGTAGTGCGATCTCGGAGTGAGAATATTAAAGTGGGGGGTACAGGGGGGCTCCCCCCCTGCATAAATGTGTTTAAAGTGGGGTTTTTTTTGCTGGATTTACGCAAGTGTGTTTTCGATTAAACACACTTTCCCGTAAATCAGCTAGCGAATTTATGTTTCGGTGAAACGTAAATTTGCTTATCTAGTAGGGATCATTTATATTATATTATATTATATTTGTGGGGTGTAGGCAGAGGAAACATTTGTAAGGATGAGGCCAAGAATAATATTTGTCTACTGACGTCTGAATACCGGTAAAGTCTAACTTTTTCTTGTTTGGTTCTTTTTGTTGTTCCAGTCTAACTGGGTAGGTGTCCATTTTTATTGGAGGCCCACAGAGAAATGTTCCACAGTTTATCAAAAACATTTTGAAAACAATCTTAAAACCCTCAAAAAAAAACTTCTACAGTTTAAATAATTATATCAATGTGGACATAATGTGACAAAATTAGTTAAAACAATTACAAATTATACAACAATAATTTAATTATCAGAGAGCCTTTAGACAGTGCTTAGAAGTTAAAGGTGTAAACTAGTATAATACATTTAAGAATTGCAATATGAAGTTAGGGAAAAAATTAATTATTACGTATCTAGATAAAGTTAGGAAGTGAGTGAAAAGGGGAAGTAAGGAGGTGTAAGGTATGAATAGGAACTTGTTCATATTTAGGAATATTGTTATCTTGATGCTGAGGAAAAACAGAGACAGATTTTGGCTAATAACTACTTCTGAATGGTTTTGAAGGACTGGAGTGAGGGTATTGATCTGATGGATATAGGTAAGGAGTCCCAGGCCTTAGCAAAATGGTATAAATATAGATCATGCTCTGCAGATTTGATAGGGATGTGGGCAGCAAAATGTTTCCTCGCTGAATCATAATGATGGAATATGAACATAGTTGTATAGAATGGTATTTAGTGCTAGACAAGCAGATGATTGCTGGCTAATGTTGTAGGTGGGAAGAAGCTCTGTGTATGTCAGTTGATGGATTAGTTCTAACCAATTTAGGCTTTCAGTACTATATAGTAGTGAGTTCTGAAAGAGGCATTTGCTGCAAATTTAGGCACTTTACAATTGCATTGCTCAAAGTCTGCTGTTTGTGCTGCTTGGAAGTTAGTAAGAATGGATGCTTCATAAACTAGTTTGGGGATGTGATAAGTAGTGGCGAGTATAGCTTTAGTTGTGTTGGTGAAAATGTTTTTGGATCTCTAAAGCTTCCATGTTTTTGGTCAGTATTTCTATGCATTTTTGTATGTGCATGTCAAATGTAAGATTATAGGTTCATAGGTAAGGTAAGTACTAGGCTAGCTGATCTTGCAATCCATTTTACCTACCTAATTTCCCTTTTCGTGTTTGAAATAACTTATCCCATTTGGTTATAGATTGGCCTTGCCTGTCCCATGGTTGATAATTGCATATTAGCCCTAATGAGAATAACTGGGATCATACCACATATAATTTGAGTGGACCCATGCCTAGGAGAAAGCATTTAGGAGCTATATATGCCCATTTGCAGTGCATGGGGCAGTTCTGGGGTAAATTTTCTGTTTCCCATCCATATTTCTAAGTTGCACTTGAAAACAGACAGGGATGAACTTTGTTTTATGTGGTTGGGGAGTTTCTTCCACAGCAATGGTTTCCTCTGCGAAATATACCTATCCTTCCAAACTGTTCTCTTAATGTTGCAGAAGAGGTTTAGATGCCTATGCAAAGTATTTCTGATGCCATTTGACTTACTGATGTGCATTAAATCCATTAGTAATAGGTCAGCAGATGCCTTCTATGGCAGACACAGGTCACATCCTAGGAGTCTGTAGGATACCGAGTGTAGTGACAGGGGGTTCAGTCAGTCCATGCAGGACCTGTTGTTTAGGCCTTGTATCCTTTTAGTAAAGTATCTTTGTGAGAGCTCCAGTTGTTGCATGTGTCTGAACAGATATAAGCCAAAGGGAGCATTATGTGCAATGACTAGCTGAATGAAGGCTGAGTTAAGGGTTCAATGACATCCCTAGATCTGGACACAATCAATTAATTTATAATCTATGCAATATAGAAGGACTTTCTTCCCTGAACAAACACACACTGGTCAAAATTTAAGTCAAAAGAAAAATCTGTGGTATCCCTCAAAGTCTCAGAAAACCCAGTATGCAAAGTATACTGGGTCAAAGACAAACCAAGCAGAAACTCTGCAGTGTGGAAGGTGTGAAGTTCACTCCTTGAAATATGTTGTGCACCTAGTTGACTAATAAACCAAGCAGAAACTTCATTTTCATTATACTTGACTAGGATCACTTGATTGTGTGTTTCAATAAAGCATATTCCATTCTTAACTCAACTCTTTATTTTATTTTGTACTACGTATTTTAAAATTTGATTTTTATTAGTGAACTAGGTGCATAGCATATTTCAAGGAGTGAACTTCACACCCTCCACACTGCAAAGTTTCTGCTTGGTTTATTCAAAAGTTAAGTCACTGTCCACATAAGTTCACAAATTCTGAACAACTGGTTCAAGTCTTCGGGTGTATTATCAATGAGGTAGTGGCCAGGGGCAGATGACTTCCCAAAAGGTACAGTAATGCATGTTTTGGTATGTGGTTTCACACCCTGATTTTGACACCAGTTATTTATTTGAGGCAAACCTCTCTACAGGATGGCCAAGTGGCCAAGTCATTTGAGGATTCAGTGGCTGTTCCTAGCTTGCAGTCATCTGCAAACTTAGCCGTTATCCATTTTTATCATTACTGTTATTATTATTATTATTCAATATTACTTATGAGCAACCACTATCCGCCCTCATTATTTGCTATTACAAGGCACTTCAGATGATGTATTATTAAGTGAGAGGATTTTAAATGTTGTTTTTCATGACAGAGCACTTTGGGTGAAACATTATTATTTTGTAGGGGGGACTATGCATGAGATGTGAGTAACAAAGCCATGTTTCAGTGTCTGTTACAACTTCCTGAGTAGTTTTTTGGAGATGTGCCAAGTTATCTGATGCACACATGAGTGTGGAGTCATTAGCATATTGTATTAGGGAAGCTTGTTGTGTGGCTCAGTGGAGTGCGCTAGTGTGTTAAAGAGGAGAAGACCTTGTGGTACACTGGTGGTGACTGGGAGGTATGGAGAGAGGGTAAAGTGCCATTTTATTGACTGATACCTATTGCACAAGTAGCTTTTGAACCATAGAAGTGTGCTCTGTGATACACCTAATGGGGACATCTGAAGTAGATGTTTGCTGTGACAAATTGTATTGAAGGCTGCGACAAGTACAGAAAGAAGCGGAGACTAGTTTGTCATTATCTCTCTCTTTATTAACAGTATCTATAATGGTTAAGTGCAGTGTTAGTACTATGGGAGGCATGGTAGCCATGTTTTTCAAGTGTTTCATAGAGGGTGGGTTTAGCATGGTGGTTAAAGTATTCACCTCATAAACCCAGCATACACAGTTTGATTCTGCCTTCAAGGCAATTAGCCTACTATACTTCCATGAACCTAAGATCACTATAGGCGTAAGGTTAGTGATGTCTGTTGAATTTCCTACTTTGTGTAGATGGATAATGTGTGATTGTTTCCAAAGAAAGGGAACATGAGATTCCAAGACTGACCCATTTATGCAGATTGAGAAAAGATGGGCAATGCTAATGGCTGCTATTTTAAGGTACTCACTTGGAAGGCCATCATCTGAAGCTGAGCATGGTTTGAGCTTGAGTTGTTTTATATAGAATGAGTTCACTGGTGTGAAGGTGAAAGTGGACGTAGTGATATATGGCTATTGAGCAGGGTTGGGATTCGATGTGGGAACCCTTGGTTAAGAACACTACACTATCTATGAACTGTCCTGATTTAGACATGTAGCTTTGGTCTGTTTTTAAAACAATTCCAGGTTTTGTGTCAAATCAGAGGGGAGGACTGAAGTCAATAAATAATGACATATATATATGAGTTTTAGACTTCATCTCCATCAGAATATGCATACCAACACAAATCTTGTCATTCTAGCAACTTTCTAAGTTAAAAGGAGCAATACTGAAAAATATATCCCTATTTTGGGCCATTGTATCCACATTATTTGAGGCTTTCTCCAGATGTCTTGCACTAAGAGGTTGAGATGTATGCCTACCTCTCAAATGTCCAGTTTTATTGTAGACTGTCTAGATTTTTACCTCATATTTTTGGCTTACTCCAAAGAAAATTTGTGGGTTTCTAGCAAATCACTGAGGATTGAAATAACTAAACAGTGCCATACATTTGAATTTCAGACTTCATTTCCTTCAGAAAATGCATGTTACAACAAATGCTGTTACTCTAGCAATTTCTAAGTCTATAAGAGCAATATTTATAATATGTCCCTATTTTGCCCCCCCCCCCCCATTAATTAATGCTTTGTCTAGATTTCTTGTGCTAAACGGTTGAGAGGTATGGAGGCGAGGTATTGAAGTATGGTATGTAATGCTATAGTTGCTGATTATTCGGTGCATTTTAAGGGGAGGATAGGGGTTCTGCATTCCTGAGAATTTCCTCCATTGTATAAGATGCCTAGTAACTATGAACTCGTCAGTTTTTTAGTCATTCTCTGTTGCATAACTACCACGCATACCTCAACTGTACAGATTTTCGCAGAATGTCTAGATTTTTGCCTCATATTTTCGGTCTGTTTTTCATAAAATTGTGGTTTTCTGGCAAATTAGTAGGAAGTCATTAAAGACTGAAGTTAGCAAATAATGACATACATTGGAGTTTTAGACTTCATACCCTTCAGGAAATGCATGCTAAAGCAAAGCCTGTTATTCTATCAACTTTCTAAGCCTGTAATAGCAATATTTAAAAATGTCCCTATTTTTGGGCATTTGTCCCACTTTTATTTATGACTTTGTCCAGATTTCTTGCTCTAAGAGGTTGACTGGTATGATGACCAGTTTACCAGTTTTTGAATGTAATGTAGACAAATAATCCTTCAAGGGCAGCAGACTCTGAATTTGTAGATGAAACACTGACATGTAAACTAGTTTGCTAGCTTGATTGTCTGCAGGCACTGAAGTAAAAAGCACTTAGAACTAGGGAAAAAATTCTTCAAAAATACTACAAAGTCACATGGTGGCACATTTTCCCTGCGACCAAGTGATGTGCCCATAGTGCAGTGCCACCATGTGACCTTGTAGTATTTTTGAAGAATTTTTTCCCTAGTTTTAGGTACTTTTTACCTCAGTGCCTGCAGACTATCAAGCTGTTCCCATGATTTGTCCTGAGCAAGTTTGTCAACCAAAATTAGAAAGTCCCCTGTGCGAGAAGAGCCTTCCATGATGGCCCATCATCCAGACAACCATGGACATAGTTTTTACCTATGCAAGCATCATAGCAATAATGATATTTCTGTTTTAGGCCCTTACCCCACCCCTGGTGATTGGCATGAGTAGGCTTGTCACAGTGGTGAATCCTATATCCTCCATGTGAAGGATCATGGTACCACCCACACAGTAATGAATGCTATTATCACCTGCTTTGAAGCATCAGGCCCATGTCGCTATACATGGCTATTTCAGTGCCTTGCAAGTCCACATTTACTGGGTAGTAAATGATCAACCTGAACATTCTCTCCCATCAACTACTGGAGAACCACAGTTCACTACACATGACTATCCATTCCACATGCCTCTTCCAGCACCCAACGCAAAGCTCAAACTCTGGATGTCTGGGTCATACTCAGAGCTTTATCCTTCGGTGTCACACAGCCAGCCATGTGATCCAAGTCAGAACTGCTCTGGTTTAAATGCTAGTGAGAGTAGAGGAAGAACTAAGCCATTTATAGGCCTCTGACTGCTTGTACAACTTTGAATTGCGCTGTTTTGCTATTGGCCAATGGATTAACCAAAGTTCTTGTATTATCTGCTATTATAAGTTGCTTGTGTTTGCAAGACAATGCTTCTTGCACATTGCCATTTAACTGTGCACTGTACAAACGCAGAACCTAATCTTTTTCAATACAACCTACACCAAAAAGTATGAGCAACTTAATAGTCAGTAGTCATGCAAAGCGATAAATTAGTTTGTGTATAGACTTGTATTACTCATTTTAGATAGATAGCACTCCAGTTAAGCACCTACTAATAATCTCTTAGACACTACTCACCCTACAGCCCACAGTAGCAAGCAATTGAAACCATGAAACTGCACTTTCGGACTGTTATTGCAGCCAACATGGTTAAAATAGGCATCCAGCGACTATGTTGCAATTGTCTCATGTTCTATGAACCTATGTGCATGCTTATATAGAGCTTCAAGTGCTAGTATTTTCAATGCTGATGATACATTATGTAAAATAACCAACTTTCTCCATTACTTTTCGATAGAAACAAAGTAAAGTTATGGGTCTCTGTGACTCTGGGTTTGTCCTGCCCTCCTGTCCCTTAAATATGGTTTGATCAAGTGCATGTCTCCAATCTTAAGTTAGGGGTCTTTGTGACTCTATTCTTGTCCTGTTTCTCTGTCCCTTAAATATGGGTGTAAGAAGTGCATGTCTCCATTCTTAAGTTATGGGTCTTTGTGACTCTGGGTTTGTTGTGTTTCCCTATCAACTAAATATTGTTTGCACAAGTGTATGGCCCCAATCTTAAGTTATGGGTCTGTGTGAATCTGGGGTTGTTCTGCTCCACTTTCCCTTAAATATGGGTGGAACAAGTGCACGTCTCCAGTTCTGAGGAATCTCCTCTTACTTTAATGACCTGGTGAATAACAAATGCAATCATTTGTAAGTGAAGCGCTGAAGTGTTCTCAGGTCATTGTTACTAATTCTACTTTATTCTTGTGCTTTGTGTCCAATGTGTGCATATTTATCTTTCAAAATAATGTAATGTAATTTAATTTCAGGATCTGAAGTTTAACAGAATGCTATTAGTACACCTTTTCACTACCTTTGTGGAACCAAAACTGTTTTGCATAAGATTTTGTAAATGCATATATAATCTGTTGTGTTAGTTTATAGGTTTTCAGTCCTACCACATCTTTGTGTATATGTGTGTGCATGTGTGTATGTATATATATATATATATATATATAGAGAGAGAGAGAGAGAGAGAGGTTTACTATCAAAATATTGGAAATCAAAATAATTTTCCACCTTTTGATTGAATCAGTTTGCCAAAATTGGTATTAATGAATTACCAGAATTTTGAAAATGGTAACATGGAATTGACATTAGAACACCGGAAGTTTCAATGTCGAAAGTCTGTGTTACCGGTAACATTTTTGCAAGGGGCCAAGCCCTCCTGCACCCACCCACTTACATATTTTATATTCCAACTTTGAGATCACACTACAGTGAAAAAAGGGTACATTTCCCAATCCCCACTCTAGTGCGATCTGTTATCAGAACTTTGATTCTACATTAGCGAATGCACACTACCATTCGCTACTGCAGAGTCGAACGGTTTTCAGATCAGCATTATAAAAACAGCAAGTGCCAATCTAAAATTTGATAGCAAACTATATGTATATATATATATATATATATATATATATATATATATATATACATATATATATATATATATATATAAATATATATATATATATATATATATATATATATATATATATATATATATAATATATATATATATATGGGATCCCTTCACTTGTTCAAACTTTCAAATGTTCAAAACTCATATGGCCGACACCATATAAGCGAATGTTTGAAAGGCCGACAAATGATAGTGGAGATCCCACTACAGTGTGGGACTGGGAGATTCCCCTTTCCTGCACTGTAGTGTGATCTCGGAGTGAGAATATTTAAGTGGCAGGGGGTGTGGGGGGGTGCAGGGGGGCTTGCCCCCCTGCATAACACAGTTTTACTGTGTTTACAGGTAGGTAAATGGTGCTATTTCAGGATGCTGGTCTTTTGGAATGTCGATCATATGGTGTCGACCATATGAAGGTCGGCATTCTGAACGGTCGACATTCTGAAGTAGACCTATATATATATATATATATATATATATATATATATATATATTTATTTTACATTTGTTGACCAGGATAGTCCAACTGGATGCATGTCCATTCTCAGCGGAGCCCCGGGGAGAAAAGTCCCATGGAATAACAAATCATCATAACATGTCACATATTACAAATAACAAATAAATATATTATTTACAGATATTAGATGGGCAGACAATACAAATTACATATAGAATATTTTCAGTGATTAGAAGAGCAAAACATTATAACAAATCGTCAGGTAGTGTTATTCAGTGAGAGAATGGGATAAAATTACATAGTAGGCTACCTAGCAGATTTACACATTCCAGAGACAGGTTAACCAGGCTTAATACAGTGACATAGTCAGTTTGTTCCCAGGTGGTGTTTGAGCCTAGTTTTGAACTGACCAAGTGAAGAGAGTAAGGTAATATCAGCTGGTATAATATCAGCTGATCTACCTACAGAATTTACAAAGAGTGAGTCACCGGCTGAGTTATTAGTTTTTCATATCTGAATAAGGAGTCTTTTGGAGGAGCACAGTCATCTAGGATTATTATAGAGGGTGACAAGATCTTAAAAGTGCAGGGGTTTTGTTAGGGTTATATATGATTTTATGGGCCATAACCAATTGGTTATATAGTATTAGACAGGGTAGTTCAAGACATCCAAGCTGGATTAGATTGATGCAGTGATGTGTCCTAAAAGGTAGCCCAGTGGTAAAACTGGCAATGTGGTTATAACAGATTGAGAGTTTGCTCAAGACAGTCTTGTTAACATTAGAGAGAAGAGGGGATGCATATGGAAGAGTAGAGAGAAGGTGAGATTGAGCTATGGCAACTTTGGCTGGGGGGGGGTTAGGAAGGCTTTTATTCTGTAAAGTGATCCTAGTTTTTTTTTAATGGTTTTGATCAATTGGTTAACATGTAGGTCGAATTTTAGATTATTATCTATAATGGCACCTAATAGTTTAGTGGAGAGGTCAGGGGAGATTATTGTTCCATCATTTGCTTTTATTATAAAGTTAACAGCAGTAGACCTTTGTGTAGGTAATAATAACAGCATTTTAGTTTTTTTAGGATTTAAAATCAGACGTCGTTGGGAAAGCCAGTTTTCAATTGTGTTAAAGGTGGTCTGGGTGGCTAACTGTAACTCTATTGGGGATGTGGCCGACATCCCAGTATCTCAGTATCCAGTATCTGTCTTTCATAGGATGTGCCTACCACAGCAATAGTCTTCAACTTTTTTGCTCCAGTAACCGTATATATCATTTTATATCCCCCATAATCTTCTCTATAGCTGTCTCTCTCCCCTTGCTACGGCTATTTGGCAGTGCCCCTTCCCAGGTAAGCCTCCACGTGGTCTCCCATATTATATTACTGGCGTTCATGATGAGCTATCTTTAGCCATCTATTCTGTTGAAACTGAATTTGACTGTGTTATGACTATGCTTAGTATACTGATTGTATTCAGACATTAGGATTGCTGCTGTCTGCCTATATGTCTTTGTTCTAGCTAGTAACTACTGTTTGGTTTTGTTCCCTGGGGGCCCCACTGTATGTCCTTAGCAGTCTAGCTATTCTGCCGCATACAGCGTGCCCCAGGGTATATCTCTGTACTGTTTTTTTTTGTATTGAAAGCATATGTGCTAGTTATGCTGTACACACATGACTGATTAACCACTTATTTCTCCATTGCTTGTTTTGTTCCTTCTCTCTCAACCTTTACCTATTAACAGATTGTACACCTGGGTTCCTGTCCTTCCCTATCCTAAGAGGCTCTGTGGACATCTTTTAAACTCCAGTATTCCTGAATAGGATCAGACATTCTTCTTAACAAAGACTGTCCTCCCAGATATTTCTGGAAAGTATGTCCTTTCATTGTACTGCTTAGCTTTACTCACCAGGACATATTCTTGCTCCCCTGCCAGGTAAACCAGCAGCCCCCCCTCACCAGATTGGCCTTTCTTAGTCCCTCTCCTTCATTCCCTATTTTTGCCCTTGGTACGTATTTTCCTCTCTTTACCCCATCTCTGGTTCTGTAATCTTGGTTAATCCCCCTGCTTGCTCTGTCTGATATTTCTTTCCTAACCTGGCCACTAGGTGGCGCCCTTCCTACCACAAATCCTACTATCTTATTCTCTGGGTATCTCATTGCAAATCCTACTGTCCTTCCCTGTTCCATACTTTACCAGTGCAACTTACTATTTCTCTCTTGAGTAACTCCTCTATCTCACCCAGCACTATTTCATTTACCCCCCACTTACCATACAATCTCCTCAAACACTCTACTGTTTAGCTCTCCCTTACCTTTATCACCTGTTTCTCTCTTCTTGCCTGATTGTTTTCTGCAACTGGTCGTCCAGTTCTTCCCCGCTCTGTTCGCTACGCTCACTCCGCTCCCCACCCTACCCCCAATTCCCACCCACCCCCAGGGGTCCTACCTTTATACATACCTAGACACACCCCTAATTACCTAACTTCCTATCTCTACTTCCTGTATAACAACCTTTAACTCCTTTCTCCTAAAACCACACCCTCTCTCTTAAATCAGATCCTTACCACCTCACCCTATTATTTATAAACCACACATTCCTACACATACTAACCCCTTACCCACTGGAATCATGCCTCTAACCCTTAACTCACTCTTTCCTCTTCTTCTCCTTAACATCCTGTTTTACTACTACACTCTTACCTCCTATGAACACCTTAGGCTTAACCAACCTCCTGTATTACACAAACATACTACAACTACACTTCCCGTACCTGACCAAACTCATATTAATATACTTTCAACCTGTCCCTGCCTCCCCCCCCCTACCATAAACTACACCAGTACAAATTCACAACCTCCAAACGGTTCTTTATAATACCCATCAAATACACAAAAGTCTTTCAAATCCCACAAACACTTTTATTGATACATGGGGACATCCACCCCAACCCTGGTCCCAATACCATCCTCAATCCCACCCCTACAAACCAAGTTAATAACTATACTAGCTCTCCCTTCTCCACTGACTCCCTCTCTATTGCTCACCTAAATATTCGTAGCATTAACAACAAAGTAACACAACTTCATGCATTAATTCACTTCTATGCCTTTGATATCCTCTGTCTCACAGAAACCTGGCTTAAACCCAGTACCAAAGACAATGAATTTACTCCCCCTGGCTATACCACCTTAAGGCAAGATCGTCTTAATAAAAAGGGTGGAGGAGTGGCCCTCCTATACAAATCCGAACTGCAGGTAGCCTTAATTGACTCTTTGCCCCCCTCCCCAGCAAATGCTGAAATACTTTGTACCAAACTCCAACTTAATAAATCCAAGGCTATAAACATAATATGTTCCTACATCCCCCCAGGCAAGAACATCAATACCCTAGAAAATATACTTAGCTGGGCCTCCTGTAACTTTCCCCAAGAAACCATAATCTTAGGCGATTTCAACATTGACTGGAACTCCTGCATATCCCCCACTCCCACCATTCACCTTAATCTTTTTAACTTTCATCAAACCATCAACTCCCCTACTAGGATAAATAAATCCACCCACAAACAAACCATTCTAGACTGGATTATGACCAACAACGATCCCCTCTCCTACAAAACAGGAATACTCCTGACAATATAGCGACCACCTCCTTACCTTTATCACTAAAGTAAAAATCAACAATCCCAAAGCAACTACATATCGTACCAAATACAACAAAACTGAATTCAACCTAGTATCCTTTCAAAATGAACTCAGGGAATACAACTGGTCTACTCTAAAATACCTCCCAATAGATGAAGCAGTAACCCATTTCAACAATACCTTCCTACAAATTCTAAACCAGCATGCCCCATCCCGCTTAGTCAGAGTCAGTTCCAAAGCAGCCCCATGGCTCTCTAAAACAACTAAACAAACTATGCGAGCTAGAAATAAACTATGGTCTAAATGGAGATCCACAAAAAACCCAATTGACCATCAAAACTTTAAGTGTCTGAGAAACAAAACAAAGAAGCTTATCTATCTGGACAAGAAAAACTACCACCTTCAATACCAACAAAACCATCACCAAAACCCAAAACAATTTTGGTCAGGAATAAACAAACTACTCCATCCAGGCAATACCAAAACACCTACCCCAGCCAGCCTAGCACAAACCCAACCTAACATAATAGCCAACACTTTCAACAATTTCTTCTCTCAAACAGTCACCTCACTAGCAAGTACCATGGCCTCCCCCCCAACCCTCCAAACTACTCTCACTCAAAACAGCACCCACAAGCTAAACTTTAAAACTGTCTCAACAACCTATATACGTAAGCTACTATCTAAACTCAAACCCTGCACCCCTTCAGCAGGCAAGCTTCCAGCTGAATATCTGCAACTAGCTGCAACAGAAATAGCCTACCCAGTCTCCATCTTAATAAACAGAACTATAACAGAATCCAAAATCCCATCCTGTTGGAAAATCTTCCATATTATTCCCCTCCATAAAGGGGGAAACTCCAATGAACTCTTCAATTTTCGGCCTATTGCCCTTCTATCTCCTCTATCCAAAATAATGGAACGCTGCATTCACCATCAACTTCTAAATTATCTCTTGAATAACAAATTGCTTGTAGACTCACAACATGGTTTTAGACCCTACCATAGTACTTCCACTGCCCTTCTCTCCTTCACTGACTCTATCAATAAAAACCGCAACAACAACCTGTTCTCCTCCGCACTATTCTTGGACCTCTCAAAAGCATTCGACATGGTCAACCATAAACTTCTCCTCAATACCTTACAATCCCTCTCACTTAATTCACAAGCATTACAGTGGTTCGACTCATACCTGACTAATAGAAAACAAGCAGTCCTCTGGGACAGCCATCTATCCTCCCAACTCCCAGTTACTATTGGCGTCCCACAAGGATCCATCCTAGGTCCCCTACTTTTCTCTATTTTCATAAATAACCTGCCCACTTCCCTCCCCACATCCACTTGTATACAGTATGCAGATGATTCCACTATCATCTGCTCTGCTTCATCCCCAGCTCAACTACACTCTGCTACCCAATTGGTCTTCTCCGCAGCAGAAAAATGGTTTCAACATATCTGTCTCCTCCTAAATCCCAAAAAAAACAAACTTCTACTTTTCACCCCAACCACTAAATCCACCCCTATCACTTTTTCAATTGTATCATGTAACGGCACTGTCATCGAACCAGAATTTTCCACTAAGCTGCTAGGCGTCACCATAGACAATCAGCTAAATTTTGACTATCACATCGACCTAACTATCAAGTCAGTCAATAAAAAGATTGGTGCCCTATACAGACTTAAGCCCTTTCTCACTACTACTTCCCGAGTGGCTCTTGCCCAAACTCACCTCATTTCGACATTATTGTATGCCTCACCTACCTTTATCAACATATCTAAAACTAATCTTCAAAAACTGAATACCGCCTACCACAGTATAGCCAGATTTGCTACTGGCTCTCTATTCCAAACTCATCACTGTCTTAATTTAAAGAAACTAAACTGGCTTGAACTTCCAAACCTAATACTCCTTCAGCAACTAATCATTACTTTTAAAATTCTACATTACCCCGCCAACACACCCATACTAAATAAACTCATCACACCTTACAAAAATCTCACTACACTTAGATCAGCCAACAGGCTACTAGTTACTACTTTGAAATCTCATAATAAAGCAGGTGATTCCTTATTTGCAAACACTGTTGGTTCTATTTGGAATAAACTTCCCCCAGAACTGACCTCCCTAAGTTCATGTCATCTTTTCAGAAAACAGATAAAAACTCACCTACTAACTCACTGGCTATGCCCCTGCTCCAACCCTGACTGACCTCAGTTAATTTTTCACTCTCCCTAGTCTGCTCCTGTGTACTTTGCTCTTCTGTTCTTACTTAAACTGTCTCCACTGTCCCTTTTTTGTACCATCACTCTTTAGTTCTAACAACTGTTAGACTCCCCCTCTGACCATGCTGATATTCTGCCTCTTGCTTCTTCATTCTGTCCTCCTTTAATCCTACTACCTCCAGCATTTCACACTATTTTTGTTTTTTAAGTTTTCCCCCTTTACTTTACTTTTCCTACTATCTGCGCTATAGCCTTACTCAGTCCATAATATTAGTACCAATCAGAAACTGTATCTCTGTCAACAGTCTCTTTACTTCTTTTTTGTCTTTTCCTATACTCCAACTATATTTTATTCTATTATTCTACTAACCTGCTTATTAGACACTTTAGATGAACCTTTTTCATCTTTTCAGCCAATACCTACTTGTTGTCATCTAATTACTTTTTATATGATACTGAAACTTTTCTGCTCAGCCCCCTGTCTGAATTTAGATTGTCATCTAGTTAGTTTTGTATAAGAAAAATGTATATACATTTGTTTTTGCCTTATTATATTAGTTTTATTTGTATAGTTAGTTCATTTAGTGACTACAAACACTGTAATGTCTTAGTCTGATAGTGGAGCTTTTCTCCTCGGGCCTCTGCTGAAAATGGACATGTATCCAGCCAGACTAGCCCGGTTAACAAATGTAAAATAAATAACAAATGTAAAATAAATAAAAAAATAAATAAAATAAATCAGGGTAGAGTCATCAGTATATTGGATACAGCTGACTTTTGGGATGACAGTATTCATATCTTTGATGAAAATGGAAAATAACAGGGGCCTTAGTATAGAGCCTTGTGGTACTCCAAGGGTGTCAGGTGGTAGGTTAGAGAGTTTATTCTGCCAAAGAACAGCCTGCTGTCTACCACTTAGATAGGATTTAAAACACTGAAGGGCTTTAGGATCTAGATTGAGTGTTTGCAGGGTGTGGATTAATAGTTGGTGGTCAACCATATTGAATGCCTTGGAAAGATCCAAGAAAAGGGCTGAAGAAATATGGCTATTGTTTTGATTATGGTTTATGGTGTTGGTAAAGGCTAGTAGGGCTGAGGTAGTACTGTGGTAAGGTCTGAAACCATGCTGGGTATCTGCCATGAGGTGGTTAAGGATTAGGTGGTGCATGAACTGTCCCTGAATACATTTTTCCATAATCTTTCCAAGTGGAGAGAGTATAGCTATAGGCCTATAGTTGGAGAGTTCAGTAGAGCTACCTCCTTTATGGAGTGGGATTACATACGATATTTTCCAGATAGTGGGAATTTTAGCTTCTTCTGTGGTTTGATTGATAAGTATCGATACCGGGTATGCAATAGCATCAGCTGATTTTTGTAGGTATTCAGCAGGACATTGGTCAGCCGTTAGTGTGATGGGTTTCAGTTTTTTTGATTAGAGTACGGATAAGTGATGTGACGACAGGTTATACAAAATGATTTTCTGTTATGCACAATATATTTATATAAGATTTTTCAAAATTTTCCTGATCATGTCTCACACTATGTTTAGGTTCATAGGTAGGTACTAGGCTATTGGCCCTAGGGCCTATATAAGCCTAGCCAAATGGTACCCTGGCTTTTGCCACCAAGAAAATTATTTTCCTGTGCCCCTGTCAAGCAGAGCCACAGACATGATCCCCAGGGTGAATTTCCTATCTCCCATCCAGTTTAAATGTTACCATGCAGGACTAATCATTGTCAGACCAGGAATCAAGACACTTGTTAGATACTGCAAACTGTTAGAATAATCCCAAAAGCTGTACAGTATCATTTCAGTTATTTGTTTATATATAATAACAGTTGAACTAGAAACAGATTCATACAGATATAAGGTTAAAATATAAAGAAGTGTTGGAAACATAATACAATGCATTAACTCACTAAGATGTAGCATGTACACTAGGAAGTGCATTTGGCTAGTAGCTATAAATCAGCAAAAAAAAAAAATATGAAGTGAAAGGAAAAGATGAGTGTATACTAATTTTTAAACTTTGCATCAGTCATGCTTCTACAGATTACAAGCAGCCTGCTCACAAAAATAGTGCATTTGTCTAGTACTATTCAGAAATTTATGAACAAGAAACCAGTAGCACAATAACAAGTGTCAGACTACCAACAAATAATATCCAAAGTTTTATTACAAAAAATGGTAAGCGCTTTCGGCTGTGTAATACCAGCCTTCATCAGACAATTTAAAAACATGTGTTGCATTGCTTTTAAACCTTGTGGGTAATGAGCAATTTATTAATTAACCAATGATAATGAATCTCAATAACATTCACCATTAGTATAAACTTTTTCACCATTTACCATGAGGTGTCCCTCTATCTATTTGCATTTCAAGTATTGCAAAATTTGTTTGTGAACAAATATTTAAAACCAGCATATATACTAAATATGTAATGCATTATATATTAAAACATACATAAAATATAACTTCTAAAATATAAAATGTGTTACGTAGCCTAAAATTATATCACTACTAACCATATTTATTTATTTATTTGTTTATTTATTTTACCTCTTTTTTCAGGCATACTTACATGTATAATGACTTATAAATTTTAATTATTTTTTGATTGAGCCTATATATATATATAGAATACTGGATAGGAAATCCATCACCTATTAAAAGCTCTAAGCTTTAATATACTAGTGATCGAGATGGAATCATTTAGTCCTGGGAATTGTGTGGCATTCAAATAAACCTGCCACCAGTATTCTTTTGAGTCTAATATTAATTTCCACGGACCTCTTCTAGGTGATGGCTGTACTTGTTCCAATATTGTGAAACCAAATTTGTGCGTATGATTATGCATTATATGCCTGAATAGAGCACATATTAAACTAGAAAATGAAAGGAACTGAAGAGTGTGTCTACCAATGCTCCATCCTTCTGTCACACACTTGATTTCTATGGAATTACTAGCAGGTCAGAAAGTTACTACACCAGGCTAGTATTCAAAAATCAGAACACAGTAAAAGATGAAATGAAAGAAAGAAAAATATGGTTTACACTATTGTTTCCTTACTCAGATGCTTTCTATAGGTAGAAGCCATGTAATAAAATGGTTGTAGTTGGCCAGGATTCACAGCTATAGAAAAATTAAAACAAACTGAAATAAATAAAACAAAATCCACGTCAGCAGAACCAGCAGCAAAAAATCCAATGTTAAGTGTTTTATTAACATCCACTTTTCGTTCAAAAAGACTGAACTTCTTCAGACAGACATCAAAAGGTAGCAAATGTAAAAAAAACTCCTTAAATACACAATTAACAACACATGATACATTTGAATGGACCAACCAACTGGTTAAAACTCACTGACATCAAAGTGTGGGAAAAAGCTGATCTCAAAACTTCTTAAAGTACTACTGCATACAAAAGTCGAATCTATGAAAAATGTGTTTTAAAAACCAAAACAAAATGGAAATCTTGGGCAATCCGAAAACTGTTGGAATCTTAGGAAACAAAACAGTCAAATATTTCAACACATCTTGTTCTATAACATTTTCTAAAAACAAATCATTCAAGAAAACATGGATGCACCTATACGCTGCATTCAATTCATTAATGCTAGATAGTGTATAAGCATCCTGCAATAACATGTGGATGAGGCAGTTTTCATAATGACAAGTGTCCATTAGTACTAAACTGCTGGGTCTTCTTTCTCCACTGTTAGTAGATTCAACTGTAAATCTCGATTGGTTGTTTATTTGGCTTCCTGCCAATCTTGCCCAGCGTTTTATGTGGGCAAGACTGACAGAGGTTTTAATGAAAGAATCTATGAGCATTTATACTGTATCAGGAAAAACAAGTGTGAAAAATGCTTTGGCGAAGCATGTTAATGACCACCCTCAGCACAGTTTTACTTTTAGGGTGTTAGGACACGTTTCCTTTGACATCAGGGGGGGTCCTTTTCAACTATTATTAGAGTGCCTAGAAGTGATTTGGCAGCTGAAACTCTGTTTATATAGACTTCCAGGTCTCAATGACAGAGTAAGTTTAGCTTGCATTTTGAAACTTAGAAGTATGCAGAGGTAATTTTATTATTATTACTTTTCATTTATTATTTTTTTCTTTTTACCTTTTGTCATTAAAAAGGTTTTAAATATTATGTTTTTTGGTTTCAAACATTTTAAACATTTTATGTTTATATATATTTCCATTTTGTTTTGGTTTTTAAAACACATTTTTCATAGATTCGACTTTTGTATGCAGTAGTACTTTAAGAAGTTTTGAGATCAGCTTTTTCCCACACTTTGATGTCAGTGAGTTTCAACCAGTTGGTTGGTCCATTCAAATGTATCATGTGTTGTTAATTGTGTATTTAAGGAGTTTTTTTACATTTGCTACCTTTTGATGTCTGTCTGAAGAAGTTCAGTCTTTTTGAACGAAAAGTGGATGTTAATAAAACACTTAACATTGGAATGTTTGCTGCTGGGTCTGCTGACGTGGATTTTATTTTATTTATTTCAGGATTCACAGCTATCACAGAATAAAATATGAAATGAAAGAAACAAAAAAACTCTGTTTACTAATGTTTTAAAAGCCTTGCATTACTGATGTGCTTTGTAGAGTAGCAACAGCAGTCAAGTCGTAAAATGCCTGAAAGATTACTTTTCTCAATGTGTAAAATGCACAGAATAAGGTAATGAATGGCTCAGAGGGAGAGGTGTTGTCAGTACAACTGCAAATTGAGATGGAATTTAGCTGACACCTTTGAAACTTCCTGCAGGCACTCTCTCCCCACCCCCCTCAACTGAAGGTGAGCATGCTCAGAAAGGCAAACCTGAAATGTAAACAAAGTCTGAATCAAAACAAAAAATCCCTGGGATTGTCCCTTTTAAGCCTATGTAGAGGTCTTACCTCACTTTATGCCATCTTTAACATGATCTGTCTATGCTAACATGACCTTTGCTTTTAAAAAGGTCAAACATTCTCCATGTACAAGTTCAAGGGTCATTAAAGCACTGAGTAAAATATTTACTGTTTATCTTGGACTGCTCCTTAATTACAATCTGAACTCATGAAGCGTTTCTAATATTCAAACTGAGTTTTAGTTACTCTGTAACGCTGCATCCCCCTAGCAAAATACTTCATGAACGTATCAGTTATTTTCTAGAATTAGCTGCTCGTCTCTTCCACCACAGTACATAGTTAGCATATTTAGTTATTACTTTTTGTTACTGATGTGCATAGATGTTTATTAGCTAGATAAATGCACTTGAGTATTTCAGAAAGGAACATTCCCTATCCTAAAGGCCTAATGCTCAATGTTCACATTCATAACTTTATTATGTTATTCTGACATGAAAGAGATTGGAGGTTGTAAACAGACATCTAGCTGGGGCAAACAGTCCTGCTATATTGGACATCCATACCAGAATCTGAAATGTAACTAGTTTCTAAGTTTCTAGTCACTGATCCAGGTTGAAGCACCTCTCTGACAGTGGTCCTCCCTTTCTGGTGGTGGCAGCTTAGGTGGCAGTTTACTATCTCTGATCTTAGTACATTACATGTTCCCCTCCAGTACTGTGGCTGTGATGCTTAATACCAGAGTCATCTGAAAAAGCCAGGAACCATCTCATATTGGGTCCGTACAGTCTATTTGGTATTTACCACAATGACCTGGCTAAATGAGAACAGTGGTCTATATTTGCCAGCAACATTTCCTCCAGGCCTCTGTTATTCACAGTCCTATACTATTTGTTAATGCTCCATTGCTTAATTGGAGCCAGCAAATACTGGTAGCACCACCACCTCAGAGCATCTCTTAGGGATGGGTCCGAATTGTTGCCTTCCTGTGTACCATACACCCACAGGTGTAGCTAGAGTGGGGGTGCAGCTGCCCATAGCACAATGTGTTACAGGGTGTGACAGGCAGGTGCCTATCAATCTTCACTGCATCACCAACATTCAGAAATGAATCCTGAAATTGTAATCTGTGGACAGAACTGAAGTGCACTGGCACTCTGTGTGAGGTGTAAATTGAGTAGGTGCTTTCTGCAAATAGAGCAAGCAGTTTGTTAAAATTTTTTTTGTTCCTCAACTTAAAGTTGAAGGATGGCGCCGGGCAGTAAAATAACTAGCTGCACCTCTGCACACACCCATTTACCATGAAGTATTTTTGCTGGGTTCATGGATCTTTACATCTAACTACTTCATTAATTACTAACCTTTTCCTAAATGGCTTATAATCTATGTTTGATTCGTATGTATGTATACATTTTTTTTTACTTCTGTGGAGCTTTTCTCCTCGGGCCTCTACTGAAAATGGAAATATGTCCAGCTAGACTAGCCCGGTCAACAAATGTAAAATAAAATAAAATAAAATAAAATTAATCTCTTCAATTGTATATTAGGTGGTCATAATACCTGGGTGAATTAAAATGACAGTGAACTGGCCATGGAACTCAATTTTGCTTAGAATCTTGGTTTCACTGAGACAGTTACCACTGTTAACCATAGATTTAGACAGTCACTGTTTTTATTTTATGCTATGTCTTTCACCAGTTATGTAACTTTGTAAGCAGCATCTCAAGTGCAGATAGCTATGAAACATTGGTGCTGCTAGTGTCATGCCCATAATGAACCAGTTCTGGAGAAGGAACTCTAATGAATATTTACATTTCACGTGTTAGAAACCATAATATGGTGGCACCTAATATTCTAGATGCTTGTTGCTCCAGTCTGTGTACATTGCACTTTTACCATGTGGCAATGAACATGGTTTGACACTGAGCTGTGGGCAAAACAAAAGCTTATGTGATGGCTGAAGAACCAACAGCAGAAAACAGGCCTCCTCGTGAATGATTTTTTTCATTTATTATTACTCAGTACTCGTCCTGTTCATAAAGCTTACTCTTCCCAGCTGCTGTAAGGATCCATTTGCTCCCCCAGGTGAGAACCATACAGTTCATTTGTTCTGTGCATACAAGGTATGAAAGTACGAGAAAGGCAGCTCTCATCCCGTGCCTTACTTACCAATTCCTGAAAATGTCTTGCAGACCATTCTTCAGTGGATGACCAGTGGCCTGGCATTTAATCCATCTAAAAACAGAGTCAGTATGGGTGCATACCATTGTTTATCATACCCACATTTCTTTTTATTAGACATAGAGACAACAGACTGAAATTTGTGGGTCAGTCTGTGACCTACTATGAACCTAATGGACTAACAATGAAGTGGTATATGCCAGCTGTTTATCAAGACACTGAATTTTTCATTTAAAGAACACTGCCAGGATCCAGAACTCCATCCAATCACCGCATGGTGCAAAAGGGATTTGTGCACTCTTGAGCTTTTGGAGGGGGACCTGAAAAGGTAGGAGACAGCACAAAACTTTGTCAGGAATATTCCAAGCAAACCCCCTATACAAACATCTGACTACCTGACCACTGTATTGTGGAATAAACTATCTTCCTCACTGAAGTGTATCTTGTTAATGGTGTCTTTTTGAATCCTACTCAGTAGACCTACTTTTAGTTATAACCATTTTATTGTATCTATTTTTCAGCCTACTTACCTAGGACACTGTTACCCCCCCCCCCCCCGTGTTGTATGATGTTTACATTTTAGCACTTTAAAACAAAAAATAATGAATGCTTTATTTATTCAAGACAAATGCAGCATTAAACAGTATCAGCAAAGTTTCTAATGTTACAGGGTTTGCTATTCCAAGTGGAAGACACAGTTTTGATAAATAACTTTCCATGACGTTAAGACAAATGGGGGAAGGGTGGTCTGAAGTACAAAAGAACCCAAAACCTGTGATCATGCTACTCAACCTCATAGCACAAGAAATCTGGACAAAGCCCAAATTAATGGGGGGACAAAGGCCCAAAAAATAGGGACAAATTTTAAATATTGCTTGTATAAACTTAGAAAGTTGCTAGAATAAAATATTTTGTATTATCATGAATTTTCTGAAGAACACAAAATCTGAAACTTAAAATGGCTGTCATTTTTTTGGTGAATTCAGTCCTGACTGATTTGCAAGAAAACAACAAGTTTTATGAGGAACAGACTAAAATTATTAAGCAAAATCTGGACATTCTGTGAAAATCTGGACAGTTGAGCGCTATGCCTGTGATCTAAGCAAGTACAGACGGAGATAAATGGAAATCTGTAAACAGGATGTAGACAAAAATTTATGCCGGAAAAAAAGTTGTAGAAAGTAACAGGGTTGCTTGTTTGGCTACTGGAAGTGTGTTTTAATTAAGCAGGTTGCGATGATTAGTACATCTAACAACAGAAATGAACCTACACATTTTATTATTGGGAGCATACAGCTACAGTACAATAATGTCTTTAGCTAGTCTGTGGGTGATTTTCAAGTGTCAGATATCCCTGTTCTAGGATGTTTAGCAGGATCTGTACAAGTCTGTAATCACATGCTGGCCTAATTTTGCACTTCTCTGAGTTCCAGTTTCTGTTAAACAAGGTCATGCTCCTTTCTTAGATTTAAGAGTTCGCTGAGGTTTTATCATTCTCTGAATGATTTTCTTTCAGTATAAACTGTAGATATATGTTGGCTACCACCACTTGTCGTAGTTTATCATTACTGGTCTTTGATCAGAAATCATTTCTAATTCATGACTAAAGCTCTTCCGTTACTCTCTATGTAAAAATGTTCACGTGCTTGTTGCAGCGGTTCTGACATCATTACCCAGCCTGCAAATGAAATAATAAACATGGTTTGTACTTGTATTACTGGGTCCCTGTACATACACTGCAATAATTCTACCAGTATTTCCAGGACTTCATATCATTGCAGGACTGCCCAAATCAGCTTTCTTGTGCCTTGTCATATGCTTTCCCCAAGTCTAAGAATGCCCAGTTGGACCCTTTAATCTGTAGCATCTTCTCAACTGTTTGTCTCACTGAAGTCAGGTGATGCACCCTGATCTGAATCCAAATGGCTCATCTCCCATCTTACTTTGTACTATGCATAATCATTTATCACCATCTCCGCCACTTTTATACAGTATGACAGGAGTTTGATACCTCTGTGCTACTCGTGGTTGTGAATGTCCTCTATTTATTCTTGTACACTGGCACTAGAATACTTATTTTCCAGTCATCTGGGATCCTTTTCTCTCCCCCTCTGCTATGAATGCCTTTGTTGCCATGCCCCCATTTCACCTAAAAGTTTGATCTTATCTGCTGTGACCTCATCTGAGTCTACTGTTTTCACTGACTTCATTTTTCTTATTGCTCTTCTTACCTTGCTAGTTTGACTGCTCTCTTAGCCTCTGCCAGCCAACCAGTATTCCTTCTTAGCCAGGTCCTTCTTTTCTATCTCCAACTTTTTTCCCTGGGCACTTTTTTCTGAAAACTTCTGGGACTTCTGATCCCCACACAAGCTTTTCTTATATACCTTATTTCCATACATTGCTCAGTCACATATTCTTCTACAGACCTCATATGCATGTTTTTCAGATACTGTTATTCTCTACCTACTTCATCTTCTTCCTGAAGTACTAACTTCCTATGTATTTCCTTAAACTGTTCTGCTTTCACTCCATAGGTTCATAGCTAAGTACCAAGCTAGCTGCCCTTCTGGGCCATTTTAAGACTAGCCAATTTCCCTTGGTGAGAATCAAACCTTATACTTCTTGCTTGTGAGGTAAACACCTTAAACATTATGCCAACAGTCAACTTCCAGGTCTTAAGCCTAGTTGACATTACCTTCTCTGACCACTGCCTGCAGCCAATTGTAGCCACCAGTGGTTTATGTTAAGTGCCAACTGTTTCACTGGAGATGACTTTACAATCACAGATGAGGTCTACCAGAGTTGCATGTTGGCCACCAAGCACCTAAAACCGCTTGAGAGACCTCAGCATTTCCTCACCAGAAAGATCCCAGACCTCAGTACCCTTAGCTAGTACAAGATGAAAATCCTGATTTAACTACTCAGTATTATTACAGATTTCAAAGGAGTGATTTTGCTTAGCCTTCCAGGCTATGAATGATTCAACATTCTTTGAACTCTATCTAAATAAAACCAATAGTAAGGGAAACACTTTTTTTAGAGACCTAAACCTATATTACCACAACACCACCACCAAATGGTGTGACAGGCAGTTGACCTAGTATATACACCACTTCTAGAATAGGCAACCATTACCTAAGAATCAGAGTACTTCCCTTGCAACCTTTAAAACTATTGTCAGGCAGCCGGTGCAGAGGATTAAGACTATGAGCTGTTAATAAGCCAATTCTTGCAGTCCAGGGTTTGATTCCCTCAGCCTTCACTTTCCTATGGTATGACTATGAGCAAGTCACTTAACCAGATAGTACTCCAGGGCAACTGGGAAATTGGGCCAGGCAGCTCAATGGCCTCCTTGTCAGCATGCCTTGCAATTATGAACTTTAAAACCAGTCTAGATGAGAAGATGGGTGATAGAAAATGTTCATAGTCATAGGTGGAGAAAATCTACTTCATGTGGGACCTACTACTACTAGTGACTACTAGTCTCACACAGTACATCGTGATGCCGAGCTTAGTGATTGCTTCCTTTTGTCAAAAACTTAATAAAAACGTGCATATCAAAAGATTAAAAAAACGATGAAAAAAGTTAAGAAAACAGAGCCTTCCATAGTAAAACTATTGTAACATTAACCTTTTAGAAGCAGAAGAATCCTTGCTTTAATGGCCACCGATGTTCAAACACTTAACAGCAATAAATACAGCGTTATAAAGAGATGTTTCATGAATGACACAAATATCACCAAGATTCCCTAAAATCTTTTAGGGGTGTCCCTACTTCCAAAATTCCAGTTCACCAGCATAAAGGGCTGCAGTTAAGTAAACTATACATAACAAATAGGACAAGTTTATTAGCGAGAATGGCAGGGTATGGCTGGCTAGCAACAGCCTACTGTACCAGAGACGTCCGAATTCCACATCATTTTATTGTTAATTTGAATAAAAAAAAAACATACAATGATGTGCAATTGTTATGTAATGCTTCCAGTTAAAAGCTTCCTTCTGGTCTATGACATTCACAGCTGTGGTAGGAGTGAAACAGTGTGGTAGCTTATGATACAGCACCACTGTAAAAGAATGCGACAAAAAGACTAATGCACCACATTAATAAATAGAAATAAAAAAATTCATTCATGCTTCTCTGTACATCAAGACATTTTTATTAGACCCACAAACAATGATTCCAAAATGCAAAATTCCATTAACATCCCTATCTAGAACACATCATGAATCATCCTTTTGTCCCTGGCTAAATAAATATATCCAGAACAAGTGCAATATTTGGCTACTTAGTGCCAAAAACCCAACTCTTATTAATGTTTTTATCTGCCATTCAATTGCAAGCTGAGCCTGACAATCTGTCTGCAAAAAAAATTAAAAATAAAAAAAAAAAAAAAAAAAAAAAAAGCACACACACCACAATATGTCTGGGACAGTTACTAACTTGCTGATAAGTGCTGTAGAGGCAATTCCCATTGGTGCTCTGAGCTGTCAAGCACCCGCGAACCAGCACTGCTGAAGACTAGACTCGTTCAAAGGTTCAGAACTCAGAGAATATAAAACTTTTAATTTAATTTTCTTGCAAAATTAAATAGTCTACTCAAGTTTAAAATCTACACCTATAAATAGCGTTAAGCCACTTTGCACACCAATAATCATTATGGTGGATAACTGTCAATATGCAGATCGATGAAAAACATTAGTTTACACACTAAGCGCGCAAAAGATAAGGAGTTCTTTTGAGTGATTAGTGCAGAAGAACATTAGTAATACTGCAAATGTGCGGCATTCTTGCTGCATTTTACATACATACTCTGGGCCCAATGGTCATGACAGCCCACCTGTAACTGTAATGGCAATTGTCACTCTTCTAGTCAGGATGAAGTAGACGAACATTGTGGGTTCTGTTCAAGCAGCTTTATTATGTACAAACACATAAGAAATTAGGCTAAGTAACTTTAACTTATAAACAGACTAGCTATCATATACATACATGTTCACACACTGGCTGCACTTCTCAAAGTGGCACTGAAGCTAGCACGTGCTTCCTATTTATATACACGTGCTCGCCTTGGAAAGGCTTCTTAAAGGTACAACACAGCTTACTACTCTACAACAATGTCACTCTCAAAAACTCTCTTCCACCAAACCTGTGCTGCACAGCACCTTTCAGTCAACTGTCAGCTCAATGCAGGTCGATAAATGCTCTCGCCAGGCACACAAACAAAACTCTATAACCCTACCCCCCCATAAGTATTCAGTCAGCACTGTGTGAGAAATACAACTTAAAAACACAAAGGCTGGTGACTGATCCCCACCAGAACTGGTAAAAAATATCACCACTGATAACATTATGGAATCGTTGAGTAGAGTCCTATCTAAAACAATTACCTTTGGATGAAAATAAGCATGCACATCATCTACCAAACCGCAGCACACATTTACGTGGAAGAAATGGCCACAGCCATGTCTTTATTATACCAATAAGATCAAATCATGTATCAAATCAGTGCTAGGTCATAAGTCAATGCCAATCAGATCAGTCAATGTCAACCAAGAATATTCAGATGTGAACAAAGGGCAGAACTTGGAAGTAAGTGAAATCAAATAGGCCATAACATACCACTGCAGTCCCTGTAAATGCTCAACTACCAGTGGTGGAAGGGATTTACAACTAAACACCAAAAGTCCCATGTCACCATTCAGCCAGATAAGAGTGGCTGAAGGGGATCTGCCACTTGCAGGACCCAAGGCTTTGGCCCCAGCCTGCCCGATACACCACAAGGCAGCCACCCAGAGAGGAATTAAGCTGTCTGAGTCTGCACCCCTCCCCAGACCAAGCTCACTCCTTTGCAGTTTTAGTCTTCCAAGTCTGCCCTTCCTCCACAGTAAGATGTTTTGTCCTACATGCCCCCCCCCCAAACATCTGCCAACTTTACGATTCCTTTAAGGTTTCCTATAAATAATTTTGTTCCTGAATGTGACAAGTGAACTCCATCACTTCTGTACAGTTCTGGCAAACTGATATTAGTGTGGTGCAGTACCCAACCTCCTAGTTCTCTTACCTGTTGTCTAATGAATTGGTTAGTCAACTTCCTAGCCCTTTCCTCTGCTCTGACATTATCTGCTCCTTGCCAGACTGGTCTTGGAATTATATCTGACCACACAAGCTTACTTTCAGCCAAATCCATCTCAGCTGCCTGGTCCATTGTCAAATTCTATTTTCTGAGGTACAACAATAGCCTGCTTGTCACATCATTCCCCTTTATATGCAACAGAATTAAACTTGGCTCAGGTAATGACTCAGAATACTCTGTTAAAGCTGCTCCACTGCATTCCTCTCCTTCCTGGCCAATGAACCCGCATTTCTTCCTCTTTGAAACCCAGGTTCTGCCCAGATTCACCCAATTCACTGGCAGTATGGTACACAAAAGAATGCCCCAGAATCGAGAATCCACACCTCTGTCAGCCGCTTTATGACACCTGCAAAAGAGAATGCTGATTAGACATCATACTGACATATCTTCTGTAAGCTCGTGATCTCCAACCCAAGTGCAGTACCTCAATTTCTGATGCCCTTTTGCGTAGGCATGGGATGTGGTTCCTTCACTGAAAGGATGAGTTGCTAATGTCAAGACCCAACCTTGCTATGGCTTTTTTCAGGACTGCCCTGAATTGATAACTAGACAAGGGAGCACAATCTCTGTGACACAAGAACAGTGCAACACCTGGTATTTCTTAAACCATCTAACTACATCCCACCCTGTATTCTTTTGGGGCTTAAGCTTCTCTCACACTCCTTTTCCTAGCTGGTCCATTTTACTCTTCCTCACATGAACCCCTACCCTGTCAGCCTCCAGCTTAATATCACTGAGTTCTAGAACCCATGGAGGGTTGTCACTCCTACTGTATCTCAGATATCTGAAAGGCACCACAAAATGCTATTACGTTGCTGTCCAAAACAGCCACAGATCATATCCAAACTACATACCTCTTTCATAACTCCCCATAGCCATGCAAAATTACTTGGCCTTATCGGCTGATGCACATCTGCTCTCCTGACCTCCATTCTTGCCCAACATTTTATCTTTATAATCACAAATGCTTGCATGGTGTTCTACTACCCTCACACTTTTTGGTACCAACTAATTGCTGCCATGTGTGCACCAGCACTGCATCTAGATATGCTCATTTTTTTTTAAACTAAAAATGTAACAATAGCTGTGATATAGGTACTGGCAATTTTGCTTGCCACCCTGCATCAGCCCTCGTTTTGGTAAAAAGGACAATACATTTCTTATACCGTACTTGTGTACTTGGTTGTCTCTGTCATGCCTCATATGTCCCACTAAAAATGAGAGTCAGCAATGAGCATTTTCCCTCATTAAATATGCTGTGATCTGAAGTTGTGCTGCCTGCATTTCAGTACAAACTGCCTTTTTTGTCTCTTCTTCCTTCCCCATTGGTTCTGTTTTCAATTAATCCTTACTCTCAAGTTTACACTAACCCCTCTCTCATCCCCATCTGAAGCTTACACTGTAACTCCACTTCTTTGTCCCTTTCACCTTCCTATTCTACCCCCACCCTTTTTTTTTGCTTTTGAAACATTTGTTTGACTGCAACAATTACATTAACTTACATGTAAATGCAGTTTCTTGTATTCATGTATTATATTTTTACCACTATGTACTAGTACAGTTTCCTATATTCATGTATTTTATATAATGCCATGTTGTAGATTTTTTTTGGTTTTGTTAATACATAACCCAGAATGAGCCTGACATTAGACATTTGTGATCAGTGTTCTACCCGGGTAAACAGATATAAACAGAATACGGTAAAATAAATAAAACCCCGAAACAACTTCACTTGCCGTGTGTTGCTAGTCCCCTCCCACCACGTGCTTACATGGCTAGCTGACTACTCTAATACTGTGCCCCAAAACATACTGTGCTTTCCCTGCAGCTCTCACCCTGATGTGTACCACCCAGCTAGATTAATGCCAGACTGTACTCATGGCCCTAAAATCAGAACTCTGCAAACCATTTCCCCATTAAAATGCCTCCCAAAACCTAATGCCACCTATTGTACCTGTAAATTGTTAAATCAGTAATTCTACATGACAATAGCACAGTAATTCATGTTATCTTGTTCTTAATGTAACACTATCTATGTGCCATTAATAAAGGATCTGCTGTACTTACCGTTCTGAAATTTTTTAACTCTTAGCTGCCGCAGAACACAATCACCAATTGTACTGGAAAGTGAAGCGACACTCCCCTTGTCACCACTCCATTTTGCTCCTTGAACTGCCTTATCAACTACTCATGCTTAAACTTACTTAAAGGAGAACAATGCCCTTTCTTACAAATATCCTCATCCTTTTCACTTTGTTTAACCCTATTTCTCGATTCCAGTTTTTAAAACCTGATTTACTGCATTTGGAAAAAGTAATTCTGTTTCTGTGATCTATTTCAGTGCTTGTGCTTACATCGGCAAACTACTGGAGAGGTCATTGGGTGAAATGTTTAATTATGGTGTCATTTAAATGCTTATGCATACATGGGGCAAACTACTGGAGGGGTAGTTTGGGCTAATGATTAATTTTGGTGTCATTTAAATGTTTGTGCATGCATGCTCAAACTAATAGATGGGTTGCAGGGGAAAAGCTTCATTTTGATATCATTTAAATGCTTGTGCATACATGAGAAAACTACTTGGAAGTTGTAGAGAAATGTTTCATTTTGATGTCATTTAAGTTCTGGTACATACGTGGGCAAACTACTCGACGGGTTATTCGGGGGAAATGATTCATTCTGATGTCATTTAAGTATTTATGTATACATGGGCAAACTAATAGAGGGGTCATGGGAGAAATGCTTCATTTGATGTCATTTAAGTGCTTGTGTATACATGGGGAAAACTACTGGAGGGGTTGTTTGGGAAATGTTTCATTTTGGTGACATTTATGTGCTTTGGCATACATGGGCAAACAATAGAGGGGTTGTGGATGAAATGTTTCATTTTGGTGTCATTTAAGTGCTTCTACATACATGAGCAAATTACTGTAGGGTAGTTGGAGGAATGTTTCATTTTGGTGCCATTTAAGTGCTTCTGCATGCATAGCAAAAACTACTGGAGGGAATGTTTTATTTTGGTATCATTTAAGTGCTTTTAGATACATGGCAAAAACTACTGGAGTGGTTGTTTAGGTTATGCTTGTTCATACATCTGCAAAGTACTAGAGGGGTCCTGGTTTTATTTATTTTCCCTTTTGATGTCATTTAACTACTTGTGCATACATGAGCAAATACTGGAGGGGTCGTTGGGGGAAAGGCTTCATTTTGGTGTCATTTATGTACTTGTGCATACAAGGGCAAACTTCTCAGGGGTCATTTGGGCTAATGTTTCATTTTTATGTCATTTAACTGCTGTTTCATACATGGAGAAACTGCTGGAGTGCTTGTGCATACAAAAATACTGGAGGGGTTGTTTGGATCAATGTTTCATTTTGGTGTCATTTAAAGTGCTTTTGCATACATAAACAAACTACTGGAGGGGTCGTGTGGAAAGGTTTCATTTTGTTTTCATTTAACTGCATGTACGTACATGGGAAAACTACTGGAGGGGTCGTTGGGAGAAACATTTCAGTTCGATGTCATTTTAAATGACTGGGCATACATGAGCAAACTGAAGTGATCATTGGGGAAATGCTTCATTTTTGTGTCATTTTATGTCCTTGTAAATACATGGGGAAAACACTTGAGGGTTTGTTTAGACTACTGTTTCATTTAGATGACATTTAAGTGCTTGTGCCTACATGGGCAAACTATTGGAGGGGGCATTTGGGCTAATATTGTCATTTAACTGCTGTTGCAAACCTGGGCTAACTACTGCAGAGTTGTTCTGGAAATGTTTCACTTTGATGTCATTTAAGTGCTTATGAGTACATGGGAAAACTACTGGACAGGTTGTTTAGGCTGTTTTACTTTGATGACATTTAGGTACTTGTGTATACATCAGCAAACTACTGGAGGGGTTGTGAGGGGGAAGGCTTCAGTTTTGTGTCATTTACATGCTAGCAATTACATGGTAAAACTAATGGAGCGGTCTTTCGGGCTAATGTTTCATTTTGGTATCAAGTGCTTGTGCATACACAGGCAAACTGCTTTAGGGGTAATGGAGACAGGTTTAATTTTGAGGTTTTTTTATGTGCTTGTGCATACAAAGACAAACTGCTAGAGGGTTCGTTGTGGGAAATGTTTCATTTTAGTGTCATTTTAAATGTTTGTGCATGCACAGGAAAACTACTGAAGGTGTCGTTGGGGGAATGTTTCATGTTAGTGTCATTTTAAATGTTTGTGCATGCACAGGAAAACTACTGAAGGTGTCGCTGGGGGAATGTTTCATGTTAGTGTCATTTTAAATGTTTGTGCATGCACAGGAAAACTACTGAAGGTGTCGCTGGGGGAATGTTTCATGTTAGTGTCATTTTAAATGTTTGTGCATGCACAGGAAAACTACTGAAGGTGTCGTTGGGGGAATGTTTCATGTTAGTGTCATTTTAAATGTTTGTGCATGCACAGGAAAACTACTGAAGGTGTTGTTGGGGGAATGTTTCATGCTAGTGTCATTTTAAATGTTTGTGCATGCACAGGAAAACTACTGAAGGTGTCGTTGGGGGAATGTTTCATATTAGTGTCATTTTAAATGTTTGTGTCTGCACAGGAAAACTATTGAAGGTGTCGTTGGGGGAATGTTTCGTGTTAGTGTCATGTAACTGCTTGTGCATACATGGACATACTTCTGGAAGGGTCACTTAGTTGCTTCTGCAAACATGTGCAAACTATTGTGGGGGTTTCAGTGGGGGAAGGTTTAATTTTTTTGTCATTTAAGTGCTTGTCATTTGTGGGCAGACTACTTGCGGGGTGGTTGGAGGAAATGTTTAATTTTGGTATCAATTAAATGCTTGTGCATACATAGGCAAACTACTGGAGGAGTTATAAGTGCTTCTGCATATATGGGCAAACTACTTGGGGGGGTATTGGGGAAAGGTTTCATTTTGATGTTATTTAAAGGAAAACCATGCACTTTTCTGCAAGCAACCTCATTCTTAACATTTTTTTTGGTTCCTATCTGACGATCCTGTCCTTAAAAAATAGATACAGTATGTGACTGTCTCGATTACAACTGTATTTCCAATAATGCCATTGGCAGCTCATAGCAAATGCTGCAGTACTCATCTTGCGGTTATGAAACAGCAGGTGTTGTCGATGTTTTGGTTAGGTCAGAGCTATTGTTAAGAAAACTTTTTTTTCTTTTGTTTCTCCACCCTCATGGAGATGTCAGTACTCTCAACCTACTTGTAACCTCCCACAATGTGATGTCAGCAATCCCAAAGGTTTCATTACATCCACTGTGGTACTTAAAAAATGTCTATCTCAGCAACGTTTTTTTTTTTTTTTTAGGAAAGTGTATACAGTTGGGTATATTTTGCCATCCCACATCTTCGAAGCATACAAGGATAGCAGGTACAAGGAAAGCAGTCTTATTTATCAGCAATTGACTTTGTGATTGTCTTTTTCAGTTTTCACCTTATCTTATGCTTTGTTTGTTAAACACAAGCATATTGAGACAGCAGTCACTCAATACGTTAAGATATCCAGATGAAAAGAGGCAGCAAACAGAGTCTGTTAGTGAGGTCGATCAGTAGGTATTTGTATGTAAGGTTGGCAGCTGATTTCTCTACTGTCCAGAATTTTGCAGAATGTCTATATTTTTGATGCATATATTGGTCTGTTCCTTATAAAAGCTGTGTTTTGACAATTAAAAATCACTTAATGCATGCTAATGCAAAACCAGTTATTCTAACACATTTTAAAAGTGATATTTATAATATGTTCTTATTTTTGGGATTCTGTCTCTCCTCTCCATTGTTTTAGTTCAGAATTCTTGCATAAATAATTTTAGAGGTACAGCTGGCAGTAATGTTTATGATATGTCTTCCAGTGCCCAGTAATACCATCTCTGAGGCAAAGGGATACCAGAAACTGTAGAGTATCTTTTGCCAGGGGTGTGGGGGGGTCAGTTGCGGATAAGATACACTTTTAAGCTGGGCTTTGATGGATATGATAACATCTTCTGTCAGCTGGGTCTACTGGTTAATTTTTATCTCATATGTTTGTCTGCTTCTCTTAAGATATGTTGTTGTTTGGCAAACTGAGGACTGAAGTTACTAAATAAACATAGACATTTGAGTACTGGATGCCATATCCTTCGGGAAGTGCATGCTAGTGCAAACCCTTCTATTCTATCAGTTTTCTAAGCTTATAAAAGCCCTTGCCTTCCCATTATTTTTAGTTTTATCCATAATCCTTGCACAGAAGACTGAGGGGTATAACAACATGCTTCAGGCTTGAGCATAGCTCTCAACCTTCCATCTCCAAAATAAGGAACAGTTATAATGTGGAACAAATGGGCAAAATGTGGAACACTTACTAACAGCTTCACCTAGGAAGCTCATAGGATGGTTAACAACTGCTATTTTTGCATATAAAAACTTATCTTGATGAATTAATATGATTCTGTTCTCTTTACCATCGACATCAGTTAAAAATTCCTAGCACTGAATATGTGACAGAATGTGGAACTTTGCGGAAATATGAACATTTTAGGACCTCAAATGAGGAACGTTCCTCATGAGGTACACTTGAGAGGTATGGGCTTGAGTAGCAGCTTTAGAGTCAGCCATAATTTTCTGCACAATAAATAGTGTTCCATTTTTGTCAGCCTTCATTACTGACTGACTGTTAGCAGGGTTATAATAAAATTTCACACTTTGCTCACCAATTGTGCCATGCCAAAAAAGGGGCAGCAAAGCCACAATGTTTTCATAGTAATACACTGTGAATCAGCAGGCCTTTTCAGAACATGAAGAAGTACGTCTGGCATTGTCCATTGACTATGATCTTGAGTGTTTTTGCTTTCCACCAGCAATTCTTACAGTGAATTATATGTGTGTGACTGTGGGACTGACAGTAAGCTGCGTATTATATTGCTCTTTCTTATTACATTTTCTGTGTTACTACTCTCTGGACCTCCTTCTGTAGGAAGTGGTCAGACCATTTATTTTTTCCTTTAATAAGATCAACATATATTATATGCGCATACAGTTTACCTATAATTGATGTTTCTGTGCTGTTAGCACATTATGTCTTTGCTAGGTAAATGTGAGTTGTGTGATGATGCAATTTAGGATTCTTTATTGTTTGCAAAACGGTTTCATTTATTGCCTGACCATCTTTTGTTATCATAATGAGACATCAGAATTGTAAAATTAAGTGGGAGTAACTACTGGGTGGGGTTGGTAGCTTTCTGTGGATTAAAGTTATTCACCATCTTGTCATTTGATCAGATTAACTAGTTACTGCTTTGCAAGACTACTCTGCATTTCAGTCCAGTAACATGGAAACAGTAGTCACTAATGTGGCACGAATGGTGTCAAACAACAGTTTTGATAAAATTGCTATAAAATCAGTACGTCTATGGCTTAAAAGTGGTGTGTGTGTGTGTGTGTGTGTGTGTGTGTGTGTGTGTGTGTGTGTGTGTGTGTGTGTGTGTGTGTGTGTGTGTGTGTGTGTGTTTTAACAGGACACTCCAAAGGTATGCTGTAAGTCAGTTAGTTGGCTTACCTTGACTCCTGTAAGTAAACATGCAGTCTGTGTGTGGGTTTCTGTCTGTATGCGTGTGTATGCTTGTGAATCCTTTGATACACCTTACTTGTCACAGGCACAAACACACACACATTCAAGCTGCCAATGTGAAAAAACAGTATGGTAGAGAAGGCATTCAGGGCAGAGTCAATATGTGCCTGTTTTTAAAGGAAAAGTATTAACATCACTGATTTGTATGTGTGGAGACACAGATGATATTGCCTGGGCTGTACGTTTGTTCTCTATCAGTTCTGCACTCCTTGCTGCCATTTACTTTTTTTTTCTGTCCTAAGAAGTTGAGACCAATTGCACTTAATTAATTCATCATTCTCATCAGCCCCCTTTTTCCCATTTGCCACATGAGGCCAGGGTGTCATATCAACTATTGCCATCTCTCGAGTTAATTCCACTCTCCTACCCGTTTCACCACCCGTGCCGGAATGTCGCAGATCTTCTCCACCTCTTTGCTGAACACCCACGTTTCTTCTTGCCTTCATTCTGCTTCCCCCAAATCTTCTTCACCGGATTGTCTTCTGCTTTTCTGCACATTCCTGAACCCCTGTAATCTGTTTTCTTTGTCATTTTTTGCAGCTGCAGTTACTTTGACTTTTGCTCTGATGTCCTCACTTCTTCTTTCATTCCACAGTGTGCATCCTACCACTCATCTCAGGCACTTTATGTCCATGACATCTAGCTTCAACTGCTGTGTCTTGACTGCCCGGGTTTCTGTACCATGCAGTAGTACTGGTGGCAAAATTGTTTTGTACACCTTACCTTTCAGCTTCTTTGGCATTCTTCTGTCATACACTACTCCTGACACTCCATGCCAGTTGGCTGCAGCCTTTCTGATTCTAGCTTTCATCTCCTCATTCAAATGGCCCTTTTCCTCAACCACTCCTCTGAGGTACTTGAAGCTGTTAATCTTTTATGCAACTTTTCTTTCTATCTCAGTTCTCATCTTCTTCCAGTTACCCCCATTTGCTGTCATTACAGCTGTCTTATCTGTGCACAGTTTCAACCCATGTACCTTCAGTTTTGCATTTCATTCCTCTGTCCTTTTCTGGAGTTCTTGCTCAGAGTCTGCATGTAATGCCACATCATCTGCATACAACAACTTTGTTGACCTGTGCCCTCTGACC
This sequence comes from Protopterus annectens, assembly GCF_019279795.1. Lineage (NCBI taxonomy): Eukaryota > Metazoa > Chordata > Ceratodontiformes > Protopteridae > Protopterus > Protopterus annectens. Next base: position 1,724,197,113 of record NC_056739.1, on the reverse strand, counting down.
TGTTTGCTAATGTAGTCCATCACCAGTCTGAACAGCATTGTGCTCAAAGCGGAACTCTGAAGCTAACCCACTCCTACTGGTAACCCTTCTGTGAGTCCAAACACACAATATTGAGTCATTGGGTCTTTGTAAGAGCCTACACCAATTCTACTAATGTTTCTGGTACTTCAAACCATCATAAGACTGCCCAAATTAATTTTCTTGGAACCTTGTCATTTGTTTTCTTCAGGCCTTCTAATGGCCAGTTGGACTCTTTCCTCATCTCTAGCTTCTTTTCAACCACCTGCCTCACTTTAAACATTGTGTCAGTTGTGCTGCATCCTGATCTGAATCAAAACTGTTCCTCTCCTGTTCTTACTTTGTACTACTCTGCTTTTTCGTTTATCAATCACCCTTTCCAGGACTTTCATGCAGTGTACAATGAGTTTGACACACCTATACTTCCCACAGTTGTAGATGCCCCAATTGTTCTTGTACACTGGCACTGGTATGCTTATTCTACAGTCATTTGGGATATGTCTTTCTCTACATACTGCTATGATCACCCTCAGGAGTCATTTCTCCCCGTCCCACCCAACATCTTTTATCATATCTGTTATAACTTCATCTGAACCTGCTGCTTTCCCTGACTTCATTTTCCTCATGGCTGGTTTTACTTCTTCTAGTATGGGCTCCTTGTCTTTAATCATAGGCTGTCTCTGGGGCAGTACAGCTTCTGAGGGACTGTCTTCATTCAGAAGCTGTAGGACATACTCCTTTCCTCTACCTTTGCTGTCCTGTGGGCAGGTGAGCAGGTTGTTGCTGGCATCCCTTATGAAGGGTGTCTGATTATATTCTTTATCGTTATGTTTTTCTCTTTATGTTCCTGTCTTTGCCTTGCAACCTGACAGTTTCTTTGGGCCATTTACTAAGTCACTTTCCAGAAGCTGGTAGAGTGCCTCTGATGATTTGTTCTTTTTTATTGCAGCTCCTCTCTTAGCCTCTTTATTAGCCAAGCAGTATTCTTTCTTACCCTGGTCCATCTCCTCTATCTCCCACTTTTTCCTGCATTCTTTCTTTCTTTTGATGACTTCCTGGAGTTCTGCATTCCACCACCAGCTTTCCTTATGCATGTTGCTTCCAAATCCATCTCGGCTACATATCTGTTCTTTAGTCCTCACACATGCTGTTTTGAGGTGCTGCCATTCCTCTTTATCTCCACCAATTTCTGTTTTGTCTTGAGGTGCTTGAGCCCTGAGTCATTCCTTGAACTCCCGTGCTTTCTCTCCAGTTAACTTCCTGGTCTTCAGCCTAGTCTCTGTTGACCTTATAGCCTTCCTTGACCATTGTGGCAACCAGTGGTTTATGCTGTGGGCTGACTGTTTCACTGGGGAGGATTTTGCAGTCATAGATTCTACCCTAGTGCCCTGTCCTTACTAGCAGGAAGTCTACCTGAGTTGCATGTTGTCCACTCTTATACGTGATCTAGTTTATGATGTGATTCAACTGGGAAAGGAGATACCAGGGAAATAGTGCATGAAGAGGCTATAATAGTAAAAAAAAAGTCAAGAATATTAAGTCTTCTAGTGGGTTTTGTTATCAGTCTTGTCCTCTGAGTTTTCAATTAATAAATCCAGAATCTTTTGGCATGTCCTGCATTGAAGGTTTAGCGACACGGCAAAAAATACAAGGCCAAATCAAGGACATTCTATAAATCATGGACATTTGAGAGGCATAAGTCAGGGTGAGGATTCAGAAGTCTGCATCTCATAATTAACAGAAAACTGATTATAAAATGATTAATTGAGGCAGAATTCATAAAATAAATAAACAACTGGAAACACTCCCTCCTCAACTTAAACAAGCAAACAAAACTCCTAGTGAAGTTCTCCAAAGCTAACTATGAAACCAGATTAGCTTAACTAACTAAGGACTAACTACAAGGTGTTCTTTAGTTACATCCGTAACCTTGAAGGTAAGGCCCAGATTTGTGCTGAACTTGTAGTTAATGGTACTACATATACAGAACCTGTGGGCTGACAGGTTCAATGAAAACTTCACTCCCCTGTCCCCACCACATATACCCCAAAGCATCCCTAACACCTATCCCCTACCTAGTATCTCTGAGAAGCAGGTCTTAAACACCTTCTCCAAGGCTAAAAACACAGCCTTTATGGGACCAGACAACATCCCAGGCTGTGTTCTACATGGGTTAAAACAGGAATTAGCATCACTATTGAGCACGCTTTTCAATCACAGCCTAAGCACTGGCTTTGTCCAGGCAGAATGGAAAACCGCTACCGTAATCCCTTTGCACAAAGGGGTGCATACACGGACCCCAGGAACTATAGACCCATTAGTCTGACCAGCCTTATTTGCAAGGCCATGGAATGAATCATCATGTAGGAAATCTCCAAATGCTCGACCCTACCCAGTTTGGGTTTGTCAAGGGGAGATCATGCTTGTTAAACTTGTTAGACTTCTTCGAGACAGTCATCAAAGCCCTAGATGAGGGCAAATCTGTGCATATGGCCTACCTAGACTTAGCCAAGACCTTTGACACAATCCTCCACTCAGGCATCATTGATAAACTCACCCAGCTGGGTATCAACCCATATATTGTCAGGTGGGTTGCAAACTGGCTCACTGATAGAACTCATATGGTCAAAATAGGGGACTTCATCTCCTCCAGCAGACCCATAACCAGTGGTGTTCCACAGGAATCAGTTCTGGGACCTCTACTGTTTGGAATCTACTTCTCTGAAGTACAGGCTAAAATTAAAGGACTGTGGCTGACAAAGTTTGCTGATGACTGCAAACTGGGAGCAATCACTGAAACCTCTAGTGATGTCAACATCCTGCAAGAAGGTCTTACACAGACTAATGATTGATGCCAAAGTCATGGTCTTAAACTTAATGCAAAAAATGCATTATCATCCTTTTCAGCAAAGGTGATGTTCCTGCAAGCTACCACATCAGTAGCAATACCCTAAGCACATAGTCAATGGTGAGACATCTGGGCACACAGGTCGACAGGAACCTTCATTTTGATCACCATGTCTCCACGGTAGTAGGAAGGGCATTTTATATTGCTCATCTCATAAGTAAGGGCATTGCTTCCAGAAAAAAGAGGTTATAACCCCCTCTACTCTTCCTTCATCAGGCCAATAATAGAGTACAGTGCTCCCTTTGGTATGTTCCTTTCCAAACACCTGCAGCAATTAGAGAAACCACAAAGGTTCCTTACAAAGAAAATTCAGGGTCTTCAAGATCTGTCTTATGCGGACAGACTGAAATCATTGTCACTTTACTCTGTGTTGTACAGACTGCTCAGAGGTGACCTGTGCCTTGCATATAGAGCAATCTCTGACCCAGTATTAATGGAAATGCTGCACATTCACAAGTCAAATGGCACATGGGTCACTCATTCAAAGGACCTTAAGCTGATATGTGACATCAACAGAACTTGCTGGAGAGACAGATTTGTTTCACAGAGGTTGCCAGACTTGGAACAAGCTTCCTATTCATGTTAAACAAAGCCCCTCATTGGCCCTATTTAAGCATAATTTGGAAGACTGGATGAGTAACTTGAAATTCACCCTGGGGGTTCCACCTGTGTCCTTCTTGGACAGGGGCAATAGGTGCTGATTTTAGTGTCTACTTGAACCAGACACCCTTGGGAACACAAGTTGAACTTGGCTAAGCTTGTAAGAGCCCTGTGGACGTTAGACTAGTAACCTCCAATGATCCTATGAACAAACAAAACCAGGGCATACAAAAAATACTTTTTTTTTTTTTTTTTTACGACAGGTGAAATGGGCCATACCAATACAACTCACACTCCTTTTGCTTGATATAAACTTATAAAATTAATTAACATCTGGCACTTTATGCTGACCTTAGATGTGGCTGATTGTTGAGTAATAACCTTTCTGCTGAATTCAGCTGACTGCTTGCCATACTGGATAGTCAAATAACTGTGTTTAGCTCATCAACCAAATGAATGTAGCTACCTTGATAAAGATAACCTAGGGTGTTCTACGAGCTCTCAAGCCCCAAGTGCTCAAAGACTACTGTCTTGAAGACAGGGGCTCAAGCGCCTTGTAGCTTGTGTAGGATGCTGCTCACCTTGTGCTCAAGCTTATATGAGTTCAGGCAAGCAGCTGCCACAGCTTAAACAAAAACATTACTTGAGTCCAAGCAAGGTAAGTGTGGAAGCCATGGTGAGGGAGTGAGAGGGGCTAGGAGTGTAGATAAAGGCAATGATCTGGCAGGAAGTTTTAGGTTTAAACAACAAGAGGGGAAATTTTAGGTTTAGGAGTAGGAGGAGGGGTTTAGATTTAGGGGATGGGAAGGGAGTTTTAGGGTTAGGGAACATGAATGGGATTTTATGTTTAGGTAGTGGGAAGTGGGTCTTTGAGTTAGGGAATGAGAAGGGTGTCTTATGGTTAGAGTGGGGATTTAGGTTTACATAGAGGGAAGAGAGTTTTATGGTTAGAGTTAGGGTTCTGGTAGCGCTATACAGTTTTCTACAACAGGGTGTTGGGAAACCTAAGTAGTTACAGGAGATCGAGATAGTGGGACTTAGAGCACTTGTCTTTTCAAACAAGTGGCAGTGATCAAGTGTGTCACTCACACATAACACACAGACACTTGTAGCTGACCCGTTAACCTAAAGTGCTGAAATGAATTTCTGAAGTGCAGGCAATAAAAAAAAAATCGTATTCTTTTCATAAATGGGTACGTGAAAAGGCCAAACTGATTCATTTCAGCCATAGCCAAGACACAAGGCAGAGTAACAATTCCAGAAGTGCATGAAGAATAAAAATAACAGTAGATTAGTTTGATGTTTACTTTATCAAAGTAATAAAAGCAAGTGAGATTTAGAGACATAGTCAGACTGAGGAGGGAAATGCTGAGAAAACTGCAGGCAAAAGTCCAGCTTCCAGATCAAAGACAGCTGCACAGTATGGTTGCAGGAGTAATATGCCATGGCATAACAAATGTGTTGCACAGCATGAATAAGAAAATGCTGCTCAGAGCCAACTCTGCTGACTGCTGTGCATTAACTCAACCTGTTAAGCAAGACGTCAACATACACATATCATGCCTAAATGTGGATTCAAATCCACCTGATGATAGCTTTCATTAAATACTTACCTATCTGTACAAACATTTTGAAAATGCTTGTATAGGTACCTGCTTCTTCATGTTTACAGTTGGGGGGGTTAGTATAATGGTTAAGATGCTTCCCTCCCAGACACAAAATACAGGGTTTGAGTCTCACTTTTGGAAGATAAATTTGTTATTTACTCCAGTGGAGCTCAGGAAGTTTGCATTGTAACTTCCAATGGGCGGAGCCTAAGCCTTTTGACAGAATCAAATGATGTCCTCACATTTCAAACAAATGTTCATATCTCTGGAACCATAGGGATGATGAAAGAAGCATAAATGCCTAACTCTTCAGCACAAACTATTTTATAGTGGTAGTATTCTTTAGGTTGTAGGTCTTAAACCAAATTTTATAAGTCACAGTAAACACAATAACTATTATGTTTGTAATATTTTGTAAACAACTTACTAACTCTCAGCAACCACTCAAGTTACACACATACTGTTAGCAGCATTTTATTCGTCTAGCTGAGAGCTTTCTTATGAGGCTAAGAGGGTCTGTCTGTGTTACTTGGTTATTGAGATATTTAGAAAAATGTGAACATTATAGCTATATAAATTAATATCATAAAAACAACAGTTAATATCTCTTTACCTGCACTAGACAGAGGACAAATATTAATGCAGTTGTGTTTGCCATTGTGTAAGTTTTAAGATGAAATCTTTTAAAATCATGCACATAGCATGGTTTTGGAATTATTGATGCTAATATGAACAAGCAATATTTGACACCTAGAGGCGTGAGTAGGGGTTAACTGCAGATGCGCCTGGAGGCGTCACTCAGATGTAATGAGTTAAAATGGCCCACAAGGGCAGCTAGCCTAGTACTTACCTATGAACATAGGTACTGCAGTTTACTGATGGGTACTTTGTCTACCAAATATTAGAGTTCAGCAAGTATGTTTAGGAACTGTAGATGAATTTCAGGAGACATAGAGGATGCCCCGTAAGCTGACAGTCTGCCCCCTGTTTAGCGCAATTTGGAGTTCAATGAATTCAGTTTGTGTGTCTATGGGAACCTACATGGAAGTGATATGACCTGTGACATGTATGGAAATGCCACTACAGTTGCCATTGGGTCTAAAGGCATGGTAGGTACAAAACCCATATATGAAGGAGTGCTTTCTATGCACTTAAACCAATTATTTCTAGAGATACGGATATGATCTGAATGCATGAGACACTCTGGGTCAAGGCAGTTTGTTATGGAGACTTCTGGCACTGAGCAGAGATATATTAATATGATCCTGTTTTGATTATT
>NC_056739.1:1724138201-1724185701 GCF_019279795.1 Protopterus annectens | reverse complement strand
TTAGGGCATTAGGTTATATCTTAATATTTTCCAGTATGTTTAAAAAGGTGTAGTGAGAATCTTGGGGCATGGTGGGGAATCTGTAGCAAGCTACAGTTTGGATTGCAGTCTTATCTAATGTTAGTTGCACCTGTAATATTTCAGATGCATTGTGTTGGGCAACTAGCCTGGAGGTGTGAATATCCTTCGTGAATATGGACATTCCACCACCTTTAGTGTTTCAGTCCTGGTTTGTTGGCCGAAAAGTGTGGTAAGAGTTTTAGCCTGGTATTGCAGGGGTGCTCTCTGGAGCCTTGAAGCAAGTCTCAGTTATTGCACAGATGTCAATGTTCTCCATTTTTAGGAGTGCCTCAAGAGACTGCATTTTGAGATTTAGACTTCTAGCATTGAGTAGCATAACCTTCAGATTTTACATGTTTTTATCTGTTACGGTGGTAGTTTTGTCATTTGAGCCTTGCCTAAAAAAGGCACTATGTGGGTGGCAAGAGCCTTAGCCAGTAACCTAAATCCCAAGGGCGACAGGTGCAGACCATCTCTGGAAAAGCATCATGGTTTGACGATCATATCGTCCCAGGCAGACAGATACTGGATCCCCTTTGAATGACACCAGAAACCTAGCCAATTGTTGAAGTCAATCATTCTGTCTTTATGAATGAAAATATTTATTATAATCCAGACTCATAAAACAGTTAAAACATTGATTGTTAAAATATAATTCAACCAATAAGAACACATATAAAGCTATGACATAAGCTTACATACATCTGTATATTAGTCTGCTTTGTGTTCTGTATAAATAACATATCCATATATAGAAGCTCATCTTATGCAAACATATACTTGTGTTTAATGGTCTGGATTTGGTTTCAACGAAACAGCATTATTTAATCTGCTTGTAAAACCATTTTGGTGTCACCTCCTCTTACTTCTATTTATTATTTCTAAAACCATAAAATTAAAAATATGTTTCTTATCTTCTTCTTCCGCATGTTTTGCTAAGGCATTTGTATCTTTTTTATTTTTTATATCTCTAAGGTGCTCAAGGATACATTCCTTTAAACACCTGTTAGTCTTGCCTATATAAAGGCGTGACATAAAGTGCAAAAACTAAAATAAACCAAATTCTGTGTTCTGCAATCAGCATAATAATCAATATTGATATAAAAAATAAAAAAGATACAAATGCCTTAGCAAAACATGCGGAAGAAGAAGATAAGAAACATATTTTTAATTTTATGGTTTTAGAAATAATAAATAGAAGTAAGAGGGGAGGTGACACAAAGAATAGTGTAGAGGAAGCAGAACAAAAATGGATCTTATTTTTACAAGCAGATAGGTTTCCTGGATTAAATAATTCTGTTTCGTTGAAACCTTTTTTAAAATCCAGACCACTAAAACATTAAGTATATGTTTGCATAAGATGAGCTTCTATATATGGATATGTTATTTTATACAGAACACAAAGCAGACTAATATACAGATGTATGTAATTTTAATTAGCTTATGTCATAGCTTTATATGTGTTCTTATTGGTTGAATTATATTTTAACAATCAATGTTTTAACTGTTTTTATGAGTCTGAAGAAGCGATCAGCTGACTTAGATCGCAAAAGCGCTTACTCTTGATTATAATAAAGAGCATTTGGTGTGAAGCTGCAAGTGGACTGTTTCCTGGCTTGGATTATTTTATTCTTATTTTCAGCTGTGGTCTAACCGTTGGTTTCTTCTGTTCATTCGCTTGAGGTGTATACCAGGCATTTACCCAGCTTCTTGAATTCTTTTATTCATTTTGTCTTTATACTGTGGTATCATTCTGGGCGAAGGCAGGATGCTACTCAGGGCTAGGGTCATACCCACCTGGGCCACATGATCCGAGAGCTCTTCCATGTCCCTTTTCATGTAGTCCAGGGAGGTACGTCTCAAGTCATTCACACCAACATGGACAATGACAGAGTCATATTTGTACTTGTTGTGGAGTGACCTGAGTGCATGCATTATGTGGTGGATCCTGGCTCCCGACAGGCAGCTGACGGTAATTTTCTCCTTGTCCAGCCTGGTGAGTGGGACATCAGTGTGCCTGACTATGGAGTCACCTATGACTAAGGTGTTGGGTACATTGTTTCGCCTTAGGGGCTGTTGTTGGGTGGCACACTGGTGTTTTGGGGTATGTGTTACTTTGGTTGTGATAGGTATTTGTTTACACATCAGCTTCGGAGGTCCTTGTTGCTTGGGCAGGTTATTGTTAAGGGTCTCTGCATATGTGGGTTTAGTGTTTCTATGGGTGGGTGTTTGTGATGTGAGTTTTGAAGGTCTATTTGTTGCTTGAGGTATCGTACAGGTGTAAACCTTCTCCTCTTGACTGTCTAGCACAATCTTGGCTGGAGAGAGCTTTGCTTCTAGTTTGGCTATGTAAGTGCATCTCTCACAGGTTGTAGTGTTGGGTGGTAGGAGGAGAGGGTTGTCTGTGTACATGAGGCAATTGCTTCATTGCCCCAGTATGCCCAGGTTCACCAGGTGGACTGGAGAAATCACAGGAAGCTGACCCTTGGACATGCCTGGTTCGGTGTTTCTTTTGTAGAGTACAAGAGCTATTTTCCCTTGCCTTGGCAAGGTACTTTGCAATTATAGGCTGTTTAGTGCCTTTGATTACTTTCTCCTTATATACAAGGAGAGTTGAGTGCTTTTATCAGTTTAAGGCTTCCTAGTGCTTTACTGCAGGTTATAGATCGAGTGCTAGTCACAAGGATTCAGGTTTTAGTGCTACTACTGAGAAACCAGCTAGTTCTAAGGGAAAATTCAAAGAGCAGACTTTCTGGCGCTGGGAATAGTTTAACCTTAGCCCTGTGGAACTAGAAACCACTCCACTACCATTAGATAGGCTGTACAATGCTTACTACTCTCACTAATAAGCAGTAGGACCTCCCTCTACCATAGCAAGGTATGGAATAGCTCTGAATACAGAAACTGAAGTCCTGAAACCAGCAAGGCCTGGGATCTGGACTATACTCATTAGAAAAGGCGGGAAATGAGCAAACAAGATACGTGTTTTTTGTTTGTTTGGTTAAAACAGGCTAAGAAATGTAAAAATACATTAAATAAGCACAGAAAAGGCTATTGCACTTGAGTGTGTAGCCCTAAACAGTAAATGCAATTTAAAACTTTACAAAAATTAGCACTTTAACTTTTAAAATTAAGCAAGGCAAGTGCACAAACTGAAAAAACGATTTAATGGCAGAAATAACAGTAGAGTAAGTAGCTAGTCTACTTTTAAAACTTTCTTGAGAAGTGCAGTTAACAAAAATGTTCAGAAATAGCAAAACAGGGCAGTTTAAGCCAAAAGTACTTGCAGTTAGCATAAAAAGTCTCTCTCTTTCATTTCTGGTGCTGTAGTAGTCTGCAGGATGCCCAAACAGGATCTGCTGATCTTAAAACAAGCTCAAACGTACACACACATTTTCAAGCCAGAAAGTTGAAAGGGATAGAAATCAGCCCCAAATGGCCAATAAAATTACACTTTCAGAGCTGGAAACCACTCCTCTAGCATTAGATAGGCTGTACAATGCTTACTACTCTCACTAGTAAGCAGTAGGACCTCCCTCTACCACAGCAAGGTCTGGAATAGCTCTGAATACAGAAACTGAAGTCCTGAAACCAGCAAGGCCTGGGATCTAGACTATACTAGTTAGAAAAGGCGGGAAACGTGCAAACAAGATAGTATTTTTTTGTTTGTTTGTTTTTTTGGTTAAAACTGGCTAAGAAATACAAAAATACAGTAAATAAGCACAGAAAAGGCTATCACACTTGAGTGTGTAGCCCTAAACAGTAAATGCAATTTAAAACTTTTCAAAAATTAGCAATTTAACTTTTAAAATTAAGTAAGACAAGTGCACAAACTGAAAAACTATTTAAAAGCAGAAATAACAGTAAAGTAAGTAGCTAGTCTGCTTTTAAAGCTTGAGAAGTGCAGTTAACAAAAATGATCAAAAATAGCAAAAAACGGGCAGTTTAATCCAAAAGTACTTGCAGTTAGCACTCTCTCTCTCTCATTTCTGGTGCTGTAGTAGACTCAGGATGCCCAAACAGGATCTGCTGATCTACTTAATATAAACTGGGTAATTTTTGAGAGTTGCAGAAAAGTGAAAAGGACAGAGGGATAGAATGTTAAGGGATGTTTCCTTTCTGGAAGCTAGAACATTTAGTTTAGATGAAGAAGCACGTTTGAGATAAGTTTTGAATGTGGAGGTTTTTTTCTTTTAATAACACTGCACTCCACCAAATAGTTTAATATTATGTTCCACAGTATATGTAGTACTGATTGAAACAGCTTGATGTATGTTATTTCTTTAACTGCAGAACTTTTTTGTTTTACTTATTTACTCAAGTACTAACTCCCTTGCCCAACATTTCCTAGAATTTATAAACTCAAATGCTCTGGATCAACTGGTCAATAGCCCCACCAGAGGTGACAACATATTGGACCTGGTCATCACCAATAGTCTTTGTAGACCATGTTAGTCTCACTAGGCTAGTGTTCTGTTTTGAGGGGAGACCTGAGGTTAAGTGATGTAGAATGTTTTATATCCACCTGTACTGCTACCAACTCTTGCAACTGGAAACTAGGCATAACAGCTCATCTTCTTTGGCATAACTGACAGTTGAGGCTACATGGGGGACTGAAATTTTGCATTTGAAATTTGAGAGCTTATCATACAGGTTTAATAGGAAGTCCTTCAATTCAGAGTTGCTTGCAGTGGCGGGCTTAGATGGATTAATGTTGTTACCCTGGCAATGAGTAGATTGTTAAAGTATACCGAATGGGCTGGCCCAGATTGGTTTTGAGTGCAGATGACTGTTACTTTGTGGACCACCTTCTATGTTGTGGCACAGAGGCTTGTTAGTGCAACATATAGTTCGTGTGAATGGATCTGTGGGACTAGTTGCCATGATGTATCTCCACAGGCTTGGTGCTGAACACTAGCACGGATGTGGTTAGACATCTAAAATGGCTTGTTGTGTTGTGACACAAATGCTTTGTGCTGAATGCCAGCACCAATGATATGGCATAGAGACCTGTTACAGACTGCCTTGCAAGTGAAGTCTAATGGCTAGTCTACAAAGACTGGTACTATACCCAAAAGGAAATCAGTGTGACAATGAAAATGAGATAATATACTGCATTGTCACCTCATGGTATATACATCTTATAGGGGTGCAGTATGGTTGTAATAGTGCAGTTCAGTACTCTGGACTTAGTGTAACATGACTTCAGTGTGTACTGTTTGTAAATTCCTGGTCACACCCCTATATGAACTGAACAACCACTATCCACTACCTCTGTGACTCTGAAAGAGGTTTAGTACATTAAGTAGACATGACATACAATTGAAAAAAACAAACAGTAGTTGCATGAGGTACTGGAAAACATAGTTATGCTGCCTAATAGGAGGTGTTTTATGGCTTTGTAAATTCAGCTGCTTGGACTGATTCTGTAGTTCTTAGGTCTGTGAGAGTACTACCCTTGTAAGGGGGCTTCAAAACAGCATCATCATACTTTTCTTTTGGGACATGTCCGTTGGCTAAGCTTCCATTGAACAACTGCAGGAGCAGTTCTGCAAATGCATTTCAAGCATTATTTACTAGTCTTGCTAATATACTGTGTCCATGGAAGTGGTATTTTTAGCTTTTCTGATCAGTTAGAATGTGTTCCTTGAAGATTTTGTTGATTGTAAGGAACATGGCCATTTCTGCAGTTGTGGTGATAGTTTATCTGTGGTAAGATTACCTATAAATTTATTTGCATGAGCAGTCCTCCTGACCAAGCAGCCAAAACAGTGAACTAAGCTGCCACTGTCTACCCTGGATTGGTGAGTCGGCTTTTGTGTGTATAAGCAACTGGGTACTTAAATGTACCAGTGTCTCTCTCCAGGTCTCCATTCAACCCAATATCATACTCATAGGGGCTTTAACTACCCCCATTATAGACTGGAAATCTTACACAACCCCAGACTCATAGGCATAAAGATTCCTGGACTTTGTCAACACAAATGCCCTGGACCAGCTAGTCTGCATGCCCACTATGCATGCAGATATCCTCAACCTGGTCCTCATGAACATGGTTAAACTGTCAACTCCCCACTAAGTGTAATGCCCCCATAGGTCAAGTCAAAGCATAAAGCTGTCTCCTTCAAAATAAAGATAAAACCTAGGACACCAGTCAACTCTGGAACTTTCAGGAATTCTCCAAGGCAAACGTCCTACTATTAAGTGACATCCTGTCAACATTTCAAGCCACCCCACATCCAAGGAACACTGCTGCTTATGCAGAATTATTCACTAAAACCCCTTATAACCACATATATATATAGCTGCACAGAGGCAGCAGTGTTTAACCAAAATAAGCAAAGGCCAAACATAAAACAAACCACCATGGTAGAATTACAATGTCAATAGGTTGTATAACAAAAGGAGGAAAATTAAGGCCAAAATTATGACGTGCAATGCCCAGCAAAGTAAGAACTCCTTCATCAAGCTAAATAAGCAATTCAGGGAACTACTTAAGTCTACTAAAGACAAATATGAGGTTAAAGTAGCCCCCCAGACTAAACAATCACAAAGCATTCTTTAGCTATGACTGCAACTTCAAAGACAGTACATCATAATATGCTGAATGAATTGTAAATAGAGCTACGCATATTGAGCTGGAGAATATAGTAAGTCTACTGGCCAGTAGATTCATCTCCAAATTTACCTCGCTTTCTCCTACTGACACCTCACAGGAAATATCCCCAACCATAATTCTTGCAACTATCACTAGGGAACGAGTCCTCATTGTTCTCTCCAGGGCCAAAAATACTGCTTTGATGGTTCCTGATAATATCCCAAGATGCCTCTTAGATAGCATGAAATATGACCTTTTTGACCCCCTAGAATAATTATTTAACCACAGCCTCCAAACAGGCTTCACACCGAAAGAATGGAGAACTGCAACTGTTATCTCACTGCACAAGGGCAGGCCATCCACAGATCCAGGTAACTACCGATCCTTAAGTCTAACTGGTCTTATATGTAAAGTTGTGGAAAGAATTTTCATCGATATGATAAATAGGGTCTATATTAGAGCACCGAACTTTCAAAATTTCGAGTGTTCTAATATCAAACCCTATTAATCGAAAATTTAAAACAATGAACATACAGAACAGCGAATTTTTTCCTAGGGAAAAAAATTGCTGTTCCAAAACACATACACACAACACAAGCACACCAAACAAACAGCAATCCACATACATACACCTAAACTCTTACACCTAACCCTACACTAAACTATGCATACACCACTAACTATCCACTTACCTTAACCCAAACCCTAACCCTAAGGTCCGTCACTATCTCACAGTCAACTCACCTGCACCCTAACCCTAACTCACCTACCCCGCCCTAATCCTCACGTCCACACAATCGCACACTTATCTGAACCCGATCCGTAACTTTCCACCACAGCGCTGAAAATACCGAAGCAACAGAAACGGACAACCAAATTCTTTCCCTAGGAAAAAATTCAGTTTTCTGTTTCTTCGATATTTTTACCGTTCGCTGAAAACAGGTCGATATTAGAACACTCGAAATTTTGAAAGTTCGGTGTTCTAATATAGACCTGATAAATAAGGGTCTGTATTACAACGTCGAACTAAAACAAGTTTGAACATTGTAATATCGTACCCTGAAGTCCGAAAGTGGAAAATAATGAAGCCACAGCTCATCAACTTTTTTCCCAGGGAAAAAAATCGGTGGGAGGTTTTAAGGGCTTCGCTATTTCCTCCACTGTGGTGCAATCTCGGAGTTGGCATATTTAAGTAGGGGGTGGGGGGCAAAGCCCCCCACTTCAGTTTAGGTTTAAGGTTAAGTTTTTTTTTTTTGTCATGGAACAGTGATTGTTTTTTTCCCTGGGGAAAAAAAAATCGCTGTTCTGTGCTTTCGGTTTTGTTGGGTTTCGAACATAACAGTTCGATATTACAACAATCGAACTTTTGTAAGACCCGATAAATAATGGCATTGAAAACCTTCACACAGGAACTAACCCAGTTTGGTTTCATGAATGGGGCAAGACATGCCTGCTCATCCTGGAGGACTTCTTTGAGAAGGTCACCAAAGCAATGGATGAGTAGAATGGTGCATATGCCTACCTTGACCTGGCCAAAGTGTTTGACACAATAATCCAATCAGACATCACAGACAAGCTTTCAAGATTAGGTATAAACTCCCATGTCACCCACTGGATAGCAAGCTGGCACACAGATAGGACCCAAGAAGTCAGGGTTGGAAAGTCTACCTCTAGAAAACGGCCAATAAGGAGCAGAGTCCATCAGGACTTGGTGCTGGGGCCACTGCTTTATGAAATCTTCTCTTCTGAAGTTAAGGCTAACATCAGTGCCCACCGGCTGACCAAATTCACAAGCAATTGCAAAACTAGGCACATTTATAAAATCCCCCAAAGACACTAATACTCTAAGAAGGCCTGATACAAAATAATAATTGGTGCCACAGTCAAAGCTTAAAACTCAATGCCAGGAAATGTATAATAGTAACCTTCAGTAAGACAGCCATCTTGGGAAATTACTACAATGATAATACACCCTTGGGAATAGACTCTGTGGTCAGTGATTTGAGAATGCATATGGACAGTGACCTGACCTTTGATCATCATGTGTCTGCTGCAGTAAAGAAATCATTCTATGTTGCACAACTTAGACAGAAAGTAAAAGTACTGCTGCTGTCCAAAGGTCCACTGCACAACTTATAAGGCAGGTTATGCCATCTGGAGTTTTTTGGAGTTGGTTAATACAATACCATTTAAAGATAGTTATTCTTTTATTACCATTGATATCAAAGATCTCTGTTCAGTGATACCACATAACATTGGTATTGACTGGTTTAATGAATATTTATTTGATAAAAACTTAGAACACAGTGAAGTAATACCGTACTCCCACCTTTTAGAGATTGTATTAAAGAATAATTTTATTTTATTTGATAATGAGATCTATTTACAACAAGAGGGAGTAGTGATGGATTTGTGTGGTGGGCTTTATGCTAACATTGTTGTCACCCAATGGGAAAATAAATTTTTGTTTCTCTCTCTACTATGCCTACTTTAAATGTTACACACACTTTTTGAATGACATGTTTATTTTATGGGATGGTCCCGTTGATGAAATTGAGAATTTTATTTTACACCCTTTGAAGCAAAAGAAAGCTATCGTCAAAGGGCAATTTGTTCGAGCTGCCCGTTGATGAAATTGAGAATTTTATTTCTTTTATCAACAATACCACCAAATTTTTAAAGTTTACCCACACCATTCAATCAGTTGGAATTGCTTTTTTGGATTTTTTTGTTAAAGGGCTATTATAACAAAAGGTTGCTATCCAAAATATATAGGAAAAAGACATACTCTAATTCCTTTCTTCATTTACCTAGTTTATACCCTTTGAAGCAAAAGAAAGCTATCGGCAAAGGGCAATTTGCTCGAGCTGCCCGAATGGTTTCTATATTTGATACCTTTTTGGATGAGTGTGATAATCTTAAATCTATGTTTTTGAGCAGAGGGTACCCATTTTTCCTTTATTAATGACATTATGTTAGAGGCTATCAATAAAAGGGAAAGGGGTCACTTTATTCCCTTGCTAACACTAAGTGAAATTCATACTGATACGACACTGCCATCTGACAATTTGAATACTATTAGTAACCCTACCACCTTAGGGAACTATTCTTGCTCCTTTATAACTACTTATAAACTTATAAACAAAGACATTGGGAACCTTCAAACACTGGACCCCACCCAGTTTGGGTTTGTGAAGGGCCGATCTTGTCTCCTGAACCTGACTGAATTTTTTGAACCAGTCTCCAGAGCCATGGACAAGGGTAAGGTGGCCTATCTAGACCTTGCCAAGGCTTTTGACACCATCCCCCACTCTGGAATCATAGATAAACTTACTAAGCTGGGCATTAATCCCTACGTCACCCAATGGGTTGCTAACTAGCTTACTGATAGAACCCACACTGTAAAAGTAGCCGACTCCAAATCCAGCTCCAGACAAGTGACAAGTGGAGTACCTCAGGGTTCAGTCCTGGGACCACTCTTGTTTGGCATCTACTTCTCTGAAGTACAGGCCAGCACTAAGGGACTCTGGCTAACAAAGTTCGCAGATGACTGCAAACTGGGAGCCATTATTGAATCTCCAAATTATGTGGATACTCTACAAAAGGGCCTTACAGAAACAGATGCTTAGTGCCAGAGCCATGGGTTCAAGCTCAATGCCAAGAAATGTATAGTTATCCCCTTTGGGAAAAAAACATGTATCCGTGAATTACCATATAGGTGGCAGTACACTAAACATCAAAAGTGTGATAAGAGACTTAGGGACACAGGTGGACAGTGGTCTCACTTTCGATAACCACATCGCCACAACAGTCAGGAAATCCTTCTATGTGGCACACCTCATCACTAAGGGCTTTTCATCCAGAAAAAAGGAGGTCATTGTCCCACTGTACTCATCCCGCATTAGACCCATTATAGAATACAATGCCCCGTTTAGTATGTACCTCTCAAGACATCTGCAACAACTGGAAAGGCCGCAGAAATACCTCACTAAAAGAATCACAGGCCTAAAGCAGATGCCCTACGCTGACCGCCTTAAAAAACTCCAGCTATACTCTGTCGCATATCGTCTACTCAGAGGCGATCTCTGCTTAACATACAAGGCCATGTCAAACCAACAGCTGCTGGACATGCTACACTTAAAGAAATCCCAATCCCTCAGAGCCACACACTCCAGGGATCTAAACCTTGTCATCACAATAAACAAAACATGCTGGAGGGATAGGTTCCTGACCCAAAGACTCCCCAGACTCTGGAATAGATTGCCCATACATGTCAAGCAGAGTGCCTCTTTGGCCCTCTTCAAAAGGAACCTTGACGATTGGATGGGAGAAAGGAAATTTACCCCGGGGATCACGTCAGTCGCCCTGCTAGACAGGGGTCCAGGGAAGTAAATAGTGTGGGAAAAAATAGCCAGGGAATTGTTATGGCTAGGCTTGTATAGGCCCTAGGGCTGATAGCCTAGTACCAACCTATAAACCTATGAACCTATTGGGCAGACAGTAATATATTAAGGGACCTCTTGTCAAAGAATTGGACAATTTTATGCCAAAACAAAAACATCAAACCATTTGTAGGACAGAAGCCTATTTTTGTATTTAGAAAAGGAAAAAAAAATCTTTAAAAAAATGTTGAATCTAGCACCTTTGATTTTAAGGGTAGGGAAGGCTACATGACTAAGTGTGAGAGGTGTAATTTTTGTAAATACATTATTGAGGGAAATACCTTCTTTATTAACAAGACGGAGGTCACCATCCATAGTAAATTTAATTGTACTTCTGAAAGAATTGTTAACTGTGCACTTTGCACAGAATAACCTTGTTACTATATAAGTAAAACCGATCGAAGACTAAAAAATCGTATCTATGAACATTTATACGATATTTGAGTGAAAAAAGATACAAATGTCTTGAGTAAACACATAATGGAAAACATTGGTCACTCATTTAAATTTGTTATTATAGACAACATAAGAATGGACCCATGTGGGGGGCTTGGTCTTTACTACTGGAAAAGCATGAGCTATTCTGGCAGTTACACCTACATGCAGGTAACTGGCCAGGCTTAAATGAACACTTATCTATTAGTTCCTTGCTTAGACGTAAAGCCCTTGAAAGATAAAATGAATGTTTTTATATTTAATGATGGTAAACATATTTATTACTATCTGTTTTTATATATGCTTTTTTATATATGCCTGTTTTGCACATCTCATAGGTTTTGTGGTTATGTTTGATTGTCTTTTTAAGTGGGGGTGTGTCTTTAGAAATGGTTTAATTAGTGTTTATGGATACATATAAAAGGCTTGTGGTGGCTTTTCTAATTTGTATCTGATGAAGTCCTGATTGCAGGACAAAAGCGCTTATACCATTAAAGTTTTTTTGCTTCTTGGACCTTGTGCTACGTTCATTATATTCATTTAGAAGTAGTGATATTATTGTGAGCCTGCATCCACCGGTTCCTTTGGGTTATACGGATTCATAGGTAAGTACTAGATTAGCTGCTCTTGTGGGCTATTTTAAGCCTAGGCAATTTTAGAGTCCAGAACCAAACCCTGTACCTTCTGTCTTTGAGGTAAACACCTTAACCATTATACCAACCCCCCAACCCTTACACCAATCCCCCAAGCCAACCAGTTCACAATGATTTCTTGCAATAGTGCATATTCCAGGAGAGGACAACTGTTTTTTGGACAGACTCAGCCATTGTCTGTTTCTCTCCTGCAAGTGATTTCTGAGTCTCTCAGTTGCAAACAGAAGGCTTCCACCTCAGGATTATTTCAGTGTGTGATCTCTTTGCCTCTTCAGCCACTATAAACTATCCCAGCTTCTTTTATCTGATTTGTCCCCTGTGGGGTATGCCAGATATGCTGTGGCCCACCACTTTACACCCCCCCCCCATTTCCTATGAAAATAAGACTCCTCCAGAAAGCCAGAGCAACCTTGCTAGACTATCACTCTTTCTGCTGCTGTTCTGTCTGGGCAGCTGCCTGAGGTGTAGATTCCTTTTCTTATTCCCATTATCTTAATTCTTTTGAATATTTTTAGTTGTAGACTGCATTACCTCTCCATCAAGGTACAATGATGACCATTTCTAACTTTCATTTTGGTCTAGAGTTTATTTGTTTGTTTCTTTGTATTTGTTAACAAGGGTAGAGCACTCATTCACATGAACTTTTTTCTCAGAATCAGGCTGGGAGCACTGTCTGATTATGTGATTTTCTCAGTCACATAATAGGCAACTACAGCCTGATGGAAATAAGCCTAGACTAAAAGAAACAGCTTGTTAAAAGCCTTAATCATTTGCACTGCCAGACAATTACAGAATATAAATGTGCATTATCAGCCACTGAATTATATCTCTTCCTTTATCCCCCTGGGGATTTGTAAGGCCTTTTTGTGTGGTACTTTCTAACTCAAGTGCCTACTTAGAGGCCCTTTCTCTGCATGGCACATTTACTTCATGCTTGGGAAGCATGTCCAGACAAATCCAAACTGTTGCAGGTTTTAGGCCATTATTGTTCATATCATAGTTTGGCAGGTCATGGCTTTGCAAATGAGACGTATCAGGCTAATGGACATTTAATTTCTTGGGGCAGTGGAAGGGGCCACCCTTGGGGAGTGGCATCACTGCTGTATGCCATACCTTAGGGACCAACCCTGTGGCTAAATATAAGTTAAATAGTTTGAGTAGATCTTCTGGGGTTTGTTTAAGACTGCTAACTAAATGGCCAGGTGATTTATGAGGCCTCATGGTTGAAATATTTTTGGTTTGGAAAATATCTTCAGTACATGTTTCTTAGTGATGATGGGGCGAGTCTAATGATTCTAGGTAGGTGGACTTTTGAAAACAGTCTCTGGGGCAAGATTCACACTGAATTTATTTGTTATTATGTTGGCAGTGCCTAACAGATAAGAGTAGGTGGTGTTATTTTGAGTAGGTGGTACAACTTTGAATAGGTTCAGAGCAAGGCTGGCTGTTGTTTATTCCCCTAACATAGATAAAGGTTTTGCAATTGCCCTTAGTTTCAGATGCTGGTTATTAATAATAATTTTGATATTATCCTTGTATATGAGTGTTTGTTTTGTTGTTCAGTTTATTTATGGTGGTGGACCACCTTGGTGGTTTACTTTTGAATTTTCATTATATTTAGATCTGGTTGGGGCTGCTAGTTCTGCAAATGTGTTTAAGTGGGGATAGAACATCTTTGTGAACCAACCTGCTGTGGCATTATTGACACGTGTCAATAAATTAATTTTGAAACTTTGTCATAGAATTTCATGAAGTTAGTACACTTGACATCCTTGATTTCCACATTATTGATTTCACTGGATTTAGAGGCTTTGAAGACAAAAGTCATTAGTTTATGACCTGACTTAAACGAGGAATGTGATACCAGGGAAATAGTGCACAAAGAGGCAATAATCTGTAAAGACCAGGTCAAAATATTATGTACTGCAGTGGGTTTGTTTTCAATCTGCTCCTGGGAGTTTATAATTAAATGTAGGGTCTTGTGGCGTATCCTACATTGGAGATTAAGGTACCGCAGTTTACAGAGGAGTAGTTAGTTTTCCACTGTGATAAAATACTTGTTTATGGGGAGTGAAGCAAGTATGTTTAGGAACTGTAGATGAATTTCTAGTGACATAGAGGGTATCCTGTAACAGGCTGTAAGCTGATAATTGGTCCTGTGCAGTGCTATCTAGAGTTCAATTAATTCAGTTTGTAGGTCTCTGAGAATCTGTCTGGATGTAGGTTCATAGGTTCATACTAGGCTAATGACCACCAAAGTCTTAACAGGCCTAGCTGTGCAACACAACCCAGTTTTGTCCCAGATCTCCTTGGACATCTATATGGTGGGGTATGTTAGTAATGAGGTAGCTAAGGATTGTGTGTGTTTGGGGGGATATATTAGTTGGGGATTGATTTACTTACTGTTGACCGCTGTCCATCAGAGACATAGTTGCCAGGCAGAGGGTGAATTTGCGATTTTCCATCCAGTAATCAAACTTTCTTTTGAACAGGGTCAGGGATAAACTCTGTTCCACGTAGACTGGGAGTTCATTCCATAGGGCAGGGATCCTTTGAGACATGCATCAGGTTCTATTTATGTTGTAGACAAAGTTTAGATCCTTGGATCTAGTGTTTCTGGTGGTGTTTGCCTTGTGGATGTGCAAGAGAGCCATCAGAGCTGAATCCAAGGATGTCTTATATGCCTGGCATAAATCACCTCTCAGTAACCTGTAGGAGACTGAGTACAGAGATAGGAATTTATGGCGATCTGTGTAGGACAGGGTATTCATACCCTGGATTCTCCTGCTGAGTAACCTTTGAGGGTATTCCAATTGCTGCAAGTAGCTGGCTAAGTACATGCCAGGATGGGCATTGTAGTAAATGATAGATCTGATAAGGGATGATTAGAGTGATAATATTACTTCCTTGGATTTGGATACTGTACTCTTGCTTTTGAGTTGGGCAGCATAGAATGATTTTTTTTACTATCTTGGGTATGTGTTTGTCAAATGCCAGATTACTTTCTACAAATGCTTCCAGAACTTAACTATCAGGTCAGCTTTTAGGGATGTTTTATCACTGAAGTAATTAGCTTGAGTGGATGCTTTCCTAAAGGGCACTATAATGCATTTCTTTGCATTAAGTTTTAATCTGTGACTTTTGCACCACTCATTTTATTAGACCCTGTTGTAGAATGTTGATGTCATGAGAATCTATGTTATCTCAAAATTTAGTCATCTGTGAACCTGGTCAGGACATTAGCCTTGACTTCCAAGAAGTAGATGCCAAACAGGAGCGGGCCCAACATAGAGCCCTGGGGTACTCCATTGGTGATTTATCACTTGGTGGAGGGTCTTATCTTGGGTCTTATCTGAGAGCCAGCTGGCGATCCAGCAAGTTATATAAGGATTTATACCTAGTTTTGAGAGTTTGTCAACGGTACCTAAGTGGGGTATTGTATTGAACTCTTTGGGTAGGTGAAGGTAGATGGTATGCACCATTTTTCCCTCCTCCATAGCGACCCTGTCAAAGAAGTCTACCAGGTTAAGTAGGCAGGACCTTCCCTTAACAAAGCCAAACCAGGATGGATCCAGTGTCTGTAGGTTGCCAATGTTTTTGTTGATCATTTCCATAATTAATTCCATGGGTTTGCATACAAGACCTGTCAGACAGATGAGTCTGTAGTTCCCAGGTCAGTTAATGGTCCATCATTATGAAGAAGGGTGTCCATTGTGACCCTCCATTCACCTGGCATTTAACTTGCTTTTTTGGCTGAAGTTGAAGAGTGCCTCAAGTGGTCCTACTAGCTCATGTCTTAGGCTATTTAGGAGGCAACCGGGGATAATGTTGGGACCCACTGAAGCAGTGGTTTTGGCCTTGGAGAGCACCTCCAGGACCTGTTCCTTGTTATTTCAGGGGACATGCTAGAAGATTTCATATGGGGGTAGTGGGTATGAAGTTAGAGTTAAATGTATTAGCCAGTAAATTTGCTATGTCACTTTGGTCAGTGAAGATTGTGCCATTTACCACCAGTTCTGCACACCGATGAGTATTACCTTTAAGATTCTAGACATAGCTGAAGGCTTTGTGATTGCTCTTAGTCTGGGAGGCTATCCTGACCTCATAACTGGCTTTCTTGGATTTTATTTTTATTACACCTCTTAGATTCTTGTTTAGAGCTCTTGTCTCCTGAGAGTTGCTGTTTCTGATTTTGGCTATGATCTTTTTGGCTATGACTCCCTCCACGGCACCCCTACTCTCCTTCATCCTTTTTCTCATCCTAACACTCATCTCCATCACTTCTTATCCACCACACTTTACATCTCTCCCTTTTCATCTCTCTTACTTGGAACCTGATAGACTTGATTTTTGCCTTTTAATATTTCTTAAAAATGCTCTATTAAAACACAGTCCTTAATTGTTCTGTATCATCTCATATACTTCTGCTTATTTTACATCCTTAGAATACTCTGTCAGGACCCACCCCACAAATGTTTTTGTTACTACTTTAGTTTTTGCATTGATGTTTTTATTTTTAAGTTATGTATAAATTACAAACTGTTGAATTTCATTTTTAAGTTATGTGTAAATTACAAACTGTTGATTTTCTGTTATAAATCTGTACAAGGAGCTTTTCTCCCTGGGCCTCCATTGAAAACGGGCTCATCTATGGCCCAATGGACTATCCTAGTAAACAAACTGCAAATAAACAAATAAACAAATAAATAAATAAATTTTGTTACGTAGCCTGTTAAGCTAAGAATTCCACTAGTGTCTTTTGTTTTTGGTGTTAGATCTGGGCTTAATTCTGGTAGATATGGCAACTTCAATGCAGCCATTTACATATTTGTACAGGGTTTCTGTACATAATTCTGTGTAGGTAGCTGTATTCTCAGGGTTGGGGGCATACCTCTCAAGTGTACCTCATTACGAGGAACGTACCTCATTTGGGGTCTTAAAAAGTTCATGTTCCTTAAAGTTCCTCAAAGTTCCACATTGAAACGGTCTGTCACACATTCAGTGTTAGGAATTTTTTTAAGTGAAATCCATGGTAAATAGAAATTAATCATATTAATTCATTAAAGGATATTTTTTTAAGTAAAACCAGCATATTTTAACCATCCTATGACCTTTCTAGTTGAAGTTGTTAGTAAGCCATTAGTATGTGTTCCACATTTTGCCCATTTGTTCCACATTATGAAGGCAAGTGTTCCTCATTTTCGTGATGGATAGTTAAGAGCTATGGTTGGGGGAGCTGTGAATTTTAACAGATGATTGCTTAATAGGATGTAGTTTGCTTTAGTACAGTTCTGAAGTGTTATTGTTTAGTCAGGTTTTTTGCATTGAATTTTATTTCAAGGGAGACAGCTTTGTGGTCAGACTTTACCAATGAGGATGGGACATGGGGGGTGGGCGTGCAACGCTCTCTCAGGTTGGTGATTACTAGGCCCAATATGCCTGATCCTCTGGTTTGAGAGTGTACCATCTGGTCCAGAGTGTATGCATTGAAGTAGTCCAGGAAATGCTATCCCTATACATTTGATGCAGTGTACATTTCACAGTCTATAGAGGAATAGTTACTCTCCCATGAATGGAATATTTGGATGGTGAGCATCTCTAGTAGGTCTAGGTAAGAGTTATGAGCTTTGTGGGTCATAGAGGGTGACCTGCACCTGGCCAGTACATGGTAGGGAACCTTGCCTATGGAGACTTGGACGTAGATAAATGTCAGGGCATCATTCTGTTTGACCACTCTATAGTTGTATTTGTCAATAACATAGGTTGAGACACCTCCACCTTTAGGCCCTGTTTGTGGTGCTGCTGGTCTAAATTGTGGAAGGCACTGTAGTCTCCTACTGCCAGAATACTTTCTACAGCATTAAAACTAAATTTTGGTAACAGAACAGATGTCTACATTCTCGAGTGAGGACAGCTCTTGTGTTGGTAGGTTTGTCATTTTGACATTACCTAAAAAAAAATCTTGGGAGGCAGACAATCTTTGCAAAAGAAAAGAGGATAGGTGCAGACAATCTTTGGCAAAGAAAAGTGGTCTGTTAACCATGTCCTCACTTGCTGATAGATATTGTATTACCCTGGAGTGACACAAAAAACTAATCCAATTATTAAAATCAATTTGTTTGTGGGTCTGCTAATCATTGATTTATTTTATTTACATACTGGCTAGCCTAACGCACAACAACCTTCAGCTTAAGGAGCGGCCATTCACGCATGTCGCCAAAAGAAGACATTCTAACTGAGAATCGAACAGGCAACATCTAACTGTGAAGGTAGAATGCTACTCAATGCAAGGCACATACATGTCTGTGACACACAAAGATCTCCATAATGTCTGTCTTCATATGGATCAGTGAGTACAATTGATGCAGTGACTTGAGTACACATATGATATTGTGGATCCTAGTTGTGTTTTTACACCTTATGGACTTAATTCTTGGGAAATCTGTAAAATATATGGAAATGTCACCACAATTACCATTTGGTCTAAAGGCATTGTAGGTATAAAACTTTTGTATGAAGGGAGTGCTTTCTATACATTTAAACTAAGTTTCAGTAATTCTAAACATACAAATGTGATCCAAATGCAGGATCCAGATTGGGTAGTTTGTTGTTCATCTGCTGGACTCTATAGCAGTATATAGGGGATCATTGAATTGAAGTGCAGGTGTCCCATACTTATGCATACTTGATTGGATCTACATTTTGGGGAGAAAACAATTAGTGACTCTCAATTCACTTATTTTCCCCACAATTATTACAGTGCTGTCTGCCCAAGCAGAAGGATTTATTATGCTAACCTGTGGCCTTGTCATGGTAAAGAGAGACTGGTATAATGTAGACACAACACACACACACACACAAAACAAAAAAAAAAAAGATTAGAAGAAAAGCTGGACTAGATGTGATGACTGACTGCGTGGAACTCAGTGCAACTAGAGTTACTGGATAAGTGCATTATGTAGTAGATGATAGTCACAATATATTAATAAATAATCTATCTGACACAAGTGTTTGTTGTTATATAGTTCATCATCATCATCTCATCTGGCTGTTCGCGTTAGGGTAGCCGCTTAGCATGGATCATCTGCTTCCATTTCTTCCTGTCCTCTCATCATGCTCTTTTCACACCAACGCCTGCATGTCCTCTCTCACCACACATCCATAAACCTTCTCTTAGGCTTCCTCTTTTCCTCTTACCTGGCAGCTCCATCCTTAGTATCCTTTTCCCAATATACCCAGCATCCCTCCGCAGCACATGTCCAAACCAACGCAATCTCGCCTCTCTTCCTTTGTCTCCAAACTGTCCAACCTAAGTTGACCCTCTAATATACTGATTCCTAATCCTGTCCATCCTAGTCACACCCAGTGCAAATCTTAACATCTTTAACTCTGCCACATCCAGCTCTGACTCCTGCCTTTTCATCAATGCTACTGTCTCCAACCCATATAACATAGCTGGTCTCACTACCCTCTTGTAGACCTTCCATTTCACTCTTATTGGTAGCGGTCTGTCACAAATCACTCCTGACACTCTTCTCCACCCATTCCACCCTGCCTGTACTCTCTTCTTCACCTCTCTTCCACACTCACCATTACTCTGAACTGTTGATCCCAAGTACTTAAACTCATCCACCTTTACCGACTCTACTCCCTGCATCCTCACCATTCCTCTACCCTCCCTGTCATAGCCCTGCTGACCTTCATTCCTCTCCTCTCTAAAGCATATCTCCACCTCTCCAGGGTCTCCTCAACCTGGTCCCTACTCACACTACATATCACAATGTCATCTGCAAACATCATAATCCATGGGGCCTCCTGTCTAATCTCATCTGTCAACCTGCCCATCACCACTGCAAATAAGAAAGGGCTGAGAGCAGATCCTTGATGTAATCCCACCTCCACCTTAAACGTATCTGTCACTCCCACCGCAGTCCTCACCAATGTCACACTACCCTTGTACATATCCTGTACCACTCTTACATACTATATGTATGCATCATTTATTTATGCATCTTTTAACCCGCCAACTACTTACTATGGCAGTTTTGTCCCCTGGTGAGAAATGACACATGGAGTCATCACTCTGTAATTGCACATAGTCTCAGGTGCTACTGTATGTTCATAGGTCCCTGAAGTTGACCAAAACATATTTCTCAAAGGTTTATTATTATTTCAGATGATATTGCAGTGTTGTCAGGTTACTTGACTTCAGTCTACTGTAATACGTCTACACTCTTAACTCAGCCACTAAGATCCTTTGCTCCTTTTCGTATTTCTGATTTATTCTAATCATATTTCTAAAAAGGTTTGAAACTTTTGAACATATTGGATGTGAATATGTTAGATTTGCTACGTATTCAAAGGACTACTTTACCATTGTACTGTTTTACTGTCACTTATGTGTTATCGTGATCCTGCTATCTTATATGTCAAGTCAGTTGTTGACCCTGGGAGAGAGTGATCCATACTGACCAAAGTCAGCTTTGCATTTCTCAGTGTGATACCTCTATCTCTAGGTCAGTGTTTCTTTCAACTTTCCACCATTTTGAAAGGTAGGCGTAAACTCAGCTTCTGAGACTATGTTTGTGTCTTACATGACCATATTTGTATTCATTCAGCCTCCAGCATGTCTCCTGCAGCAGCATAATTAACATATGTATTACTTGCATGGTCACCACACCAGAGGAGATTGGGACACTCCAGAAGAACACACTTGGCTAGGTGTTAATGCTGAAGTTACCCCATTCAGTGCTAAACAACTTGCTTTTTTAATCTTTAGCAATATATTTGCACACCTTGTTGTTATGGTCACAGATGACCTCTATGAATTGCATGCCAACCACTTTACTTCTTTTCTGATGCAGGACTGGACCTGGCTCCAGGCAACATTACAGTGAATATGTATTGCAGGGACAATAGCAAAAAAAAAAAAAGGTGACAAAACTGTCCTATTCCCAGGAGTAATTACCATACGTTAAATGCCTGTGTCTCCTGTAAGGCAATCACACACAACTGATTAATGGAACTGATAAGAATCACTCCATTGAGGCATTTCTCATACACAGCCTTCTTGTAACTACCACATGAGAAATGCTTATCCTTTATTCTGCAAATGGCTACCTTATTTCTGCTATCTTGACATATTTCCATACATTTCTGCTGCAGTTTCTACTGGCACATGTGCACATACCTAGAATAAATTTGTGTGCTTACTGTTTTCTTGTATTGTAGCTTTTAAATTTATTTATTCTTTCTTGATCAGGTTAGTGCCTCTGGACTAACAACCTCTTTTCAGAGAAGACACAAACTGGTATTTTATAGTAGCAGGAGAAGTTTGGTCAAGGCATCAAGAAACTTGCCTTATTCTTTTCAATAGTTGACATGAGATTTTTTTTATATGCACCCATGCTACTACAAACTCTAGCAGATGGATCCTCATTTTAACATCTCACCTGAAGGGCAAATTTTTAAAGCTTATGATGCACATTTATGATATTCATGCATGTGTTAGCCCTTGGCATGGCCTGCTAATTCTCATTGCACACTTATTATTACTGCACAAGGTCTCCTCTTCAAAGGACTATCTGTGGATACATGACTAAGTATCGTGGTGCAATTTGGAAATGTCACACAAGTGCAGACTCTGCATTCAAGATAAGCCCTAGTAATAAAACTTTTTTTTTTATCAAAACCTTTTTTCTAATGCATCAACATGTTCTCATGCCACTAATCAATATTAATAAGGAATCCTTTTGATGAAATACAAGGAAGGACACTACATAAGGGGGTGCAGTACTCCCCATGTTTAATGAGGACCAGATTCAGTCTGTTTGCACCCCTAATTGGTATATGGAGTATCTTGTCTAGGTTCTTTGTGTTCTTGGGAGTCTAGTATGTGATGTTATAATAACTCAGAACACTGTAGGTTGTTATTGTCAGAAATGACCAGTGATTTGTTAACTATTGGGCTCTGAGCACTGGTGGACTATATTTGTGAGGACTTGGTCTAATATTTTTGAGCCACCACTGGTGATGAGTGACTCATTTACTAGTGGTAGCCCTTTATCCAGGGAAAGGAAATGAGCAATTTCATTCAACACAAAAAGCTCTGTGCTTAGTGTGGCTTTGCACAATGATATGGTTATAGCAGATCACTAAGCATTTATATTGTTGAGCATCGTGTAGTGCCTTATGATTGCAGTAGTTAATGGTCATTTTACACTGTACCTTGTCTAGACAGTTTTTGGTTCCAAGGAGCGAGGCTTTCGTTTTAGTTGAATCAGGTAGTATAGCATTCTGTGGGTAAGTAAGCATTTTGTTTTGGTTTGTCGGTGTATAGCCAGACAGATAATTTTTGATCAGTTAGAGTAAGTGGTCGGGTATCTTTTGGATTGTTTCATTGATACAGAGTAATATTTTTTTTAAATCCCAGAAATGACTTTCTGTGGATTTAGATATTTGAAGGAGAAGGAACTGTTGAATTATCCTACCTGGTTATGGATGAATGGCTGAACTGTGCTAGGGCTCACCCTAAACTGGCTGCATTTCATAAAGGTTTTGGAATATGAGACTCAGCTATGGAAGGAGACACCAGTGCCGTGGCGCCCAAAGACACTGTACTTGCAAGAAAAAGATAGAGTCCATGATCTCCAGTGGGTCAGTAACAATCTTATCTAGTAAGTAGGTATTTCTGATCAAATCTCACATAGATGCAGAGGAACTAATGTGTATTGTTCAGAAGTTCAAGTTGCCAAAAAAGTAATGTCACTCTTATGTGATAGTCAGCTTAGAAGTTGTGCTATAATTACCCAAAAGCTGCTAGTTGTTGTTGTTAGTGTGATTTGCAGCTAAATGATTTTGAATTTGTAGGTATTTTGGCCTCTAACAGCTATGGAGACTTCACCACTGACTTAGGTTCGCAAAAGCAAAATAAAACCAGAATAATAACTTGCAGTAATATACTTTTCAGGAAATAAATTTTCCCTACTTGTAATGCAAGTACAGTGTAGGTATATTCATTTGTACTGTTGGGGTGTACAACTAAGCACACTGTGTGATTTGTCTGGGGCTTCTGCCTTTCTATATATATATATATATATATATATATATATATATATTAGGCTAACGACCACCAAGGCCTTTACAAATTAAGCCATGAAATCCAACCCAATTGTGTCCCTGTGCATTATGGGCATTTATTAGAAGTGGATGTGTTAGGAAGCTTCTAGAGGTTATGTGAGAGGTATGTTAATTTGGGCATTACTGTGTGCCTCTGAGACATGGGGGCCCAACCCAGGATGAATTTCTGACTTCCCATCCATTAGTCAAGGCTACACGTAAATAGGGTTAAGGATGTACTCTGCACAGAATGCATGGCCAGACTGTGCCAGAGCACTAGGATCCTCTGAGACACATCT
Organism: Protopterus annectens; assembly: GCF_019279795.1. Classification (NCBI taxonomy): domain Eukaryota; kingdom Metazoa; phylum Chordata; order Ceratodontiformes; family Protopteridae; genus Protopterus; species Protopterus annectens. Next base: position 1,724,162,096 of record NC_056739.1, on the reverse strand, counting down.
GTCTCACAAACATCTCTTATTTATGTCACAAGCAAAATTTAAATCCTTGGATCTGGTGGTTCAGATGCTGTTCATTTTGCAGGTCATACTTCTCAGCCTTTTAGTGCAAGAAATCTGGACAAAGAGACAGGTTTTAAATGTTGCTCATAAACTTAGAGAGTTGTTAGAATAACAATATTTCTGTAGCACTGGTTTTCTGAAGGATATAAAGTCTGAAACATAAATGAATGTCATTTAGTGACTTCAGTCATCAATGATTTCCCAAAAACACAAGTTTTAGGAGAAGCAGACTAAAAATATATGGCAAAAATCTGGACATTCTGCAAAAAAATGGGGAGTTGAGAAGTATGTTGCAGATCCCTGATACTTGTCCTGCACCTCACATCTCTGTAAATCAAGTGTTGAAGGCCTTATTTAAGGCAAAGACCGCAGCTTCCGTGGGATCTGATAGTATCCCAGACTGTATTCTGTACCATCTCCAGCAAGAACTAGCTTCCCCATTGAGCACCCTATTCAACCACAGCCTAAGTACAGGCTTCATTCCAGCAGAGTGGAGAACTGCCATTGTCATCCCGTTGCACATAGGTGGTGCCACTACTGACCCTGGAAACTATCACCCCATTAGCTTGACAAGTCTGATCTGTAAAGCCACGGAACATATTATTATGAATCTCATAAACAAGGACATAGGCAATCTCCAAGCACTTGACCCCACCCAGTTTTTATTTGTCAAGGGCAGAGCTTGCCTATTGAACCTAGTTGACTTCTTTGAGACTGTCACCAAGGCCCTGGTTGAGGGAAAGTCAGTACATACAGTTTACCTTGACTTGGCCAAGGCCTTTGACACAATCCCCCCACTCGGGCATCATCAAAAAGTTAACACAACTTAGCATAAATCCCTATCTCATCAGGAGGGTGGCCAACTGGTTCAGTGACAGGATCCACAAGGTCAAAATAGGCACCTCCACCTCCAATAGCAAACCTGTCACTAGTGGTGTTTCCCAAGGATCTGTCCTGGGACCCCTACTGTTTGGCATCTACTTCTCAGAGGTCCAGGCAAAGACAAAAGGTCTGTGGCTGACCAAGTTTGTAGAGAACTGTAAGCTGAGTGCTGTCATTGACTCCCCATATGATGTTAACATACTGCAAGAGTATCTCACAGCAACAAATGACTGGTGCCAAAGTCATGGCCTCAAGTTAAATGCAAAAAAATGTATCATCATACCATTCAGCAAAAACACGGCTCCTACTGATTACCACATAAACTGCATCCCCCCTAAGCACACCATCAGTGTGCCTGGGTACTCAGGTTGACAACAATCTCACATTCGACCATCATGGAGTGGCAGCGGTCAGAAAAGCCTTTTACTTGGTTCATCTCACAAGTAAAGGGATTGCATCCAGAAAAAAGGAGATTATTAGGTTCATAGATTAGTACTAAGCAAACTGCCCTTGCGAGCCATTTTTAAGCCTAGCTAATTGGCCCTTGTGAGGCTCAAACCCTGCATTTTGCGTTTGTAAGGCAAACACCTTAACCATTAGGCCACCCTCCCAGCCCTGGGCTATTATCTCTCTATACTCCTCCCTCATTAGGCCAATAATTGAGTATAATGCCCTGTATGATATGTACCTCACCAAACATCTGCACCAACTGGAAAGGCCGCAGAAATACCTCACAAAGAGAATCTATGGCCTTCAACATCTGTCCTATGCAGACAGGCTCAAATCACTATCACTCTGCTCAGTATCATACCAATTGCTCAGAGCTGATCTGTGTCTCGCCTAACAGGCAATCTCAGACACTGCCCTACTAGAAATGATCCATGTCTGTAAGTGTAACTCCTTGCACATTACCCACTCAAAAGCCCTAAATCTAGCATGCAGCATCAACAAAACCTGCTGGAGAGACAGGTTTGTCTCCCAAAGGCTGCCCCATCTCTGGAATAGACTTCCCATACATGTCAAACAGAGTACCTTGCTGACCTTCTTCAAGCGGAACCTTGGAGAGTGGATGGGAAACCATAAATTTGTTCCAGGGGTTCCACCTGTGTCCCTCATTGACAGGGGCTGACTGACTTTTTTGGCGATAAACTCTTGGCTAAGCTTGTAAGGGCCCCAGGGCCATTAGCCTAGTAACCGCCTATGATCCTATGATTCTATGTGCAAAAGGTCCACCACAGCTGGATCTGAGAATGTTTTTTATGTGAGGCATAGATCACCTCTTGGTAATCTGTAGGAGACAGGGTATCGAGATAGTACTGTTTTATAGGAAAATGTGCTTATAACCTGGATTCTCCTGGTAAAGAACCTTTGTGGGCTTCCAACTCTTGCACATGTTTGGTCAGGTACATGGCAAAGGGTGAATTATCCACAATGGGTCCAATAAGGGCTGAATAAAGTGGCACTATGACTTCCTGGGACCTGGATGCCATGCCCTTATAACCTGGGCAACAGAATGATTTTATTACTACCTTGGCAACATGTTGCACAAAGGCCACATTACTGTCTACATAAGTTCCCAGATCACTAACTACTGAGTCAACTCTTAGGGGTGTCTTATCGATGAAGTAATTAGCCTGGGTTGCATTTTTCCCCAAAAGGTACTATAATGCATTTCTTGGCACTGAGTTTTAATCCATAACTTTAATACCGTCATTTCTCTGTGTCAGACCCGCTTATACAATGTTTGTGTCATAGGGGAATCTATGATAGCTCTCAGTTTGCAGTCATCTGTGAACTTGGTGAGCCAAAGTGCATTAACATTAGCCTTTACCTCTGAGACGTATATGCAAAATAAGAGCAGTCCCAGAATGAAGCCATAAGGTACCCTGGTGGCGACCGGTCTCTCAGTGGAAGTGATATCACCAATCCTGACTTCTCTGGTCCTGTCTGTTTGCCAGCTGGCAACCCAGCAAATTGTGTATGGGATTATGTTGAGTTCAGTGATTTTTTTCACTAAACATAAATAAGGTATTATATTGAATTCCTTAGCCAGGTCCAGGTAGGCTGTATGCATAGTTTTTCTCTCATATTTTGGCTTGTTGACCTTCTCAAAGTACATCAGATTTAGTACACATGATCTTCCCTTGACAAAGCCAAAATGGATTGGATCCAGTGTCTGAAGGTTGCCTATGTCTTTGTTGATCATTTCCATGTTAATTCATTCTATGGCTTTGCATATTAGACTAGTCAGACTAATAGATTTGTAGTTTCCAGGATCTTATGATGGTCCATCCTTGTGAAGTGGGATAACCATTGCAGTCCAACGCTATCTTGCGACAATGTCTGTTTTGAAACTATAATTGAAAACTAACTCAAGTGGTCCTGATAGCTCATGTATGCAGCTATTTAAGAGACTTCCCAGGATATTTTCAGGGCCCACTGAGGTTGTGTTTTTGGCCTTCGTTAGCACCACAAGGACCTGTACCCTTTTAATAGTTGGGGGAGTTAAGCTAGTAGGTATTTCATGGAGGGTGGTGGGGGGAGTTGGGGGTGAAGTTTCTCTCTTTCTTTCTTTGCAGTTTGTTAACCAGGAAAGTCCATTGGGCCAAAATGAGCCCATTTTCAATGGAGGCCTGGGGAGAAAAGCTCCATATACAATTATTACAAAGCCAATATCAACAAAGTTAAGTACAGTACAATTTTCAAAACTACTAAAAACACAGTACTGTAGAAGACAATAATAACATTTGAGCAAAGTGCTGTAACAAAGCATTGAATGAAATTAAAACATAAGTATTTTGGAGTACATAAGTATAATTTGGAGTGCAGGCACTTATGCACTCAAAGTTTCATGAGGTGAGAGGTAGGAAGAATTAGAGCAAGAAAGTAGAACAGTGAAAGGTGAACAGGCTGAGTTATGAGAAAGGAAAAAAGGAGAGAGAGTGGAAATGAAATGGAGTCAGTAGGGTGAGTTATGAGAAAGGAAAAAAGAAGAGAGAGTGGAAATGAAATGGAGTCAGTAGGGTGAGTTATGAGAAAGGAAAAAAGGGAGAGGGAGTGGAAATGAAATGAAGGGAGTCACTAGGGTGAGTTATGAAAAGGAAAAAAGAAGAGAGTGGAAATGAAATGGAGTCAGTAGGGTGAGTTATGAGAAAGGAAAAAGGGGAGAGGAGTGGAAATGAAATGAAGGGAGTCAGTAGGGTGAGTTATGAAAAGGAAAAAGGGAGAGGGAGTGGAAATGAAATGAAGGGAGTCACTAGGATGAGTTATGAGAAAGGAGAAAAGGGAGAGGGAGTGGAAATGAAATGAAGGGAGTCACTAGGGTGAGTTATGAGAAAGGAGGAAAGGGAGAGGGAGTGGAAATGAAATGAAGGGAGTCACTAGGGTGAGTTATGAGAAAGGAGGAAAGGGAGAGGGAGTGGAAATGAAATGAAGGGAGTCAGTAGGGTGAGTTACGAGAAAGGAAAAAAGGGAGAGGGAGTGGAAATGAAATGAAGGGAGTCAGTAGGGTGAGTTATGAGAAAGGAAAAAGGGAGAGGGACTGGAAATGAAATGAAGGGAGTCACTAGGGTGAGTTATGAGAAAGGAAAAAGGGAGAGGAGTGGAAATGAAATGAAGGGAGTCACTAGGGTGAGTTATGAGAAAGGAGAAAAGGAAGAGGGAGTGGAAATGAAATGAAGGGAGTCAGTAGGGTGAGTTATGAGAAAGGAGAAAAGGAAGAGGGAGTGGAATTAAAAAGAAGGAAGTCACTTGGGTGAGTTATGAGAAAGGAGAAAAGGGAGAGGGAGAGGAAATGAAATGAAGGGAGTCACTAGGCTGAGTTATGAAAAAGGAAAAAGGGAGAGGAGTGGAAATGAAATGAAGGGAGTCACTAGGGTGAGTTATGAGAAAGGAGGAAAGGGAGAGGGAGTGGAAATGAAATGAAGGGAGTCACTAGTGTGAGTTATGAGAAAGGAGGAAAAAAAGGGTGGGGGAGCAGAAATGATATAGAGGGAGTCAGGTGGGGTGAGAGCATGAGCGTTCCCAGTGAGAAAAGAAATGGGAATGGAGCATGGTCAAGTTTGAGCTGAATTTTTCAGCCAGCAAATTTGCTATGTTGATCGGCTCAGTGGAGGTGGTACCACTGACCACTAGTTTGGCACATTGATCTGTGCTACCTTTGAGGTTTCGGGCTTAGCTGCAGAAGGCCTTGTGGTTGTCTAAACTGTGCACCTATCAGCCCCATAAATGGCTTAGTTAGACTTAATTAGCCTTCTTAGTTTCCTGTTATCAACCTCCTATCGTTATGGCAGTTGCACTTCCTCATTTTAGCCCTGACATTTTTCTTTTTTTTTTTTTTTTTTTTTTTTCCAGTATTAAGGTTAACATTCCACCAGTGTGTTTTGTTTTTAGAGTTTGTTTTGGGCTTACTTCTAGCAGGTACAGCAGCCTGTATGCAGGCATTTACATGGTTGTACAGAGCCTCCTCATAGACTGTTGCGAATGTGGTGCTGGGAGGGGCACTTAATAGGTTGTAGTTTGCTTTGGAATAGTTCTTAATTGTCACAGAGTTTGCTGGGGTTACCAAGTTCATTTTTATTTTGAAGGAGACTGCTTTGTGACCAGACCTAACCTGTGAGCACATGACACAGGTGTGTTGATGCAGCATTCTCTCATATTGGTAAGTAGCAGGCCCAGTATGCTTGAACCTCTGGGGGTGTGGACATATGTCAGCTACGCTATGTTCATGGGGCAAGACAGCATGGATGGAATTGGGGTACTGCATGGCTGAAGATGGGAAATACTAGACATCTTGAGAAAACCTGCATACACGCCTGTGTTGTGCATTTCTAATTAATGATAAACTGATCAGCCAACACATTGTCTTATATATGGTATAAAATGAAGCAGTGGAGGCAACTAGTCCATAATAATGTGATTTTTATTAAACATGAAAAAATATTTGACATTTTTCATTTGCACATATATGTTTACAAAAGACTCTGCTGGTACAGTGCAAATGTGGCTGCAAACAATTTAATTCTGTCTGCACTATTAGTAGAAAATGTCCAGGCTACTTCATATTCTTTAAGCTTGTAGCTTCTTTGTTGCAGCATACACTCCCAAATCACTGTTCCTGGCCCATTCTCCCACTGCATCGCGAGACTGACATTTGATTACCAGGGCCTTAGCCATGATTGTAATAAAGCAAAAAATTATTATTGCTTGATTACAGGCATCTGAGTGGAAACCTTTTATAAAGAGCAGAAAACACTGTGCATGCACCACAGCTTAGAACATAATATGCAACATATACTGATTATTTACAAATCACTTTATGTATAACAATATTTTAATTATTTTGACAGTCAAAGGGCAAGCATCACCAATATTATAATTAGGATGGGGTAAAGGTATTGGCTAGCCTAGGCACAAGCTGTCAAGTGGGACCATGATCACCATCGTTAGCAACTGCCACTTGGGTGAGAGTGCATCAGCACAGAAAATGAGTTAAGCTGGCCAACATTTATTGTATATATGAGTATGACAAAATGTGCCTGACATCTAAGGGATTTGTAAGCTGGAAAACTGGAAATTAAAAAAAAAAAAAACATGTTCAAGTGTATGGTCACAAATGGCTGTCTTTTCATTTGATGACTACATTCTGCAGCAGCATAGTCTGGCAACATTTTATTAGGTGTAAGTGTAGTAACTAACCTAAGCATAGCTTGGGGAGTAAGAAATACTGTCGGGAGGCTCAGATATTTTTTGCCAGCCAAGACTGGGAACTTTAACTGGTGGTTTCCCTGTGATCGTGGCATGGCAACTGTTCTGGTATCTCTCACACACAGACACTTTTGAAGTCTACTTAACCAGCTCCTGTCCTTTATTTACCTTTTACTGTCACCATGCTGGATTCTGTCATATATTTACTTCTAGCTCCTATCACCATCCCCTTTTCTTGCCATTCAGACAATTAACTGTAATTCCTTAGTCCTATTCTGTTCAGGTGTTTCACATTAGTTGGTCCAAGTTTTTTTTTGCCTTGCTTTTGACACATAGTATTCCCCTGCATCTAGGCAGACTATTGGCCAGATTGAGTAAGGCCTGCACTAACTGTACATGGTCTATATTCAAGAACATTCCTAGCACATTTTTGTGCTGTCTATTCCTGCATAAAAATTTCACTGTGTACACATTGTTTGCACTTTGTTGTAACTTTTATGAATCTACCTCAATATTTAATGATGCAAGAAGATCCATAGGAAAACTAAAATTAGGAGGAAGATGACAGAAGCTATGCTTGTGCTGTCTGTTCACTCAGAACAGTGTAGGCATTACTGAATGTGGCCCCATATTTATAACTGCCATTTTGTACCCTGAGCAGAACTGTGCAGTCAGACAAGTTTTCCATGCAGTCAAAAGGAAAAGGTATTTGACATTAATCATGCTGTTAATGTTTCCTTTTGATGTTAGGAGTTCCATATCTGTTAAGGCAGACAGCATTTCTAGATGCTTCTTGCGGTTGGTATGCAGTTACTGGGATTTAACACAGGCCTCATTGTATGTTGTTGTGTTTGCATCATCAATGCAAGGTGTAGAAAAATAAAGACATGTTACATAAACAGGAGGAAACAGCACATTTTATTAAGTTACTTAGACGCATCACATAGGTGTATGTGGCACACACATCCTGAAAACTTTTTTGTGTGCGACTTTGCCACAGTTTATATTGCTGTAGTGTACTGTCTGAATAGAAAGACAACATTACACAGGAGTTCATAGGTTCATAGGTGTGTACTAGGCTAATAGTCCTGGAGCCTTTACAAGCCTAGCTCAAAGAAGTGCCCTGGCGTCATGCCACCCGATGTTACTACCCAGTGCCTCTATTAAGTAGAGCCACTGGAGTGATCCCTGGGGTGAACTTTCTATTTCCCATCCACTCATCAAGATTTCTCTTGAAGAGGGCGAGTGAGGTGCTCTGCTTGACATGTATGGGAACTCTATTCCAGAGCATGGGCAGTCTCTGGGTTATGAACCTGTCCCTCCAGCATTTTCTGTTGATTGCGGTAATGAGGTCGAGGTCTCTGGAGTGTGTGGTGCAGAGGTATTGGGATTTCTTTAGATGTAGCATTTCTAACAGAGCTGAGTCAGACATGGCTTTGTAAATCAAGTAGAGATCGCCTCTTAGTAGACGATATGAGACAGAGAATAGTTGGAGTTTTTTGAGTCTGTCCACATGTGTTTAAGGCCTAGGATCCTCTTTGTGAGGTACTTTTATGGCCTTTCCAGCTGTTGCATGTGTCTAGTGAGGTACATGTCAAATGGGGCATTATGCTCAATGACTGGCCTAATGAGGGAAGAGTAGAGGGAGACGATGACCTCTTTCTTCCTGGATGCAAAACCCCTGGTAATGAGATGTGCCACATAGAAGGACTTTCTGACCACAGTGGCAATGTAGTGGTCAAAGGAGAGGTTGCTGTCAACCTGTGTCCCCAGATCTCTTATAATGCCTTCAGTCTTCAGTGGGCTCCCATCAATGTGTTTATTAATGGGAACTGAGTTTTTCCCAAAGGGGATGATGATGCATTTTTTGGCATTAAGCTTAAGACCATGGTTTCAACACCAGTCATTGGTCTCAGTGAGGCCTTTCTGTAGGATGCCTACATCACCTGGGGAGTTAATGACTCCCAGCTTGCAGTTATCTGCGAACTTGGTCAGCCAGAGTCTCTCCGTGTTAGCTTGGACTTCTGAGAAGTAGATGCCAAACAGGAGAGGACCCAGGACTGATCCCTGTGGGATTCCATATGTGACTGGTCGGCAGTCTGACTTGGAGTCTGCTACTTTCAGTGTGAGTTCTATTTGTAAGCCAATTTGCAACCCACTTAGCGATATAGGGGTTGATGCCTAGTTTGGTGAGTTTATAAATAATTCCTGAGTGGGGAAAGGTATCAAAGGCCTTAGCCAGATCAAGATAGGCTGCATGAACTGCCTTGCCCTCATCCACAGCTCTAGTGACTGACTCAAAGAAGTCAACCAGGTTGAGCAGGCATGATCTACCTTTCATAAAACCAAATTACATGGGATCTAGAGTTTGGAGATTCCTTATACCCTTGTTAATTAGGTCCATGATAATGTGCTCCATAGCCTTACATATCAGACTCGTCAGGCTAATGGGGTGATAATTCCCAGGGTCTGTAGTCACTCCCTCTTTATGGAGAGGGCTGACTGTAGCAGTGTGGCATTCGGTAGGGACAAAGCCTGAGGTGAGGCTGTGATTAAACAGGGCACACAGATGTGGTGCCAGTTCACTTTGTAGTTCATGTAGAACACATCCATGGATATTGTCGGGTCCCATGGAAGCTGTGTCCCTGGCCTTGGATAATGCAACTTTAACCTGTGCTGCAGTAATGCTGAGTGCCTGATATTCCTCCGGTATTGTGATTGGTCCTTTGGGGGGGGGGGTAAAGTTGGCACTGAATCTGTCAGCCAGTATGTTGGCAGAATCTGTTGGCTCAGTATAGGAGTTACCATTGTGCAGTAACTCAGAGCAAACCTGTGTATTGCCATGGAGATTCTTGATATAACTATAGAAGGCTCTGTGGTTGTTTTTAGTGTCTGCCATAATTCTGCCTTCATAGCTGGCTTTAGAGGTTTTGATGAGGGATCTCAACTTTTTGTTGAGGCTAATAAGGGAGTTTTTCCAGTCTTGGGACTTCACCTTTTTCTGCAACAGTGTCCTCCTTCTGTTGTAGAGTTTATTAATGGCAGGGGACCACCAGATTGGCTTCTTTTTTTTGGAGGAGAGCATCTTGGTTCTGTTGGGTATGGCTAGTTCCATGCATTTATGTATGTGTTCATACAGTGCATTGGTTTATGATTTGGCAGTCGTGCAGTTATTTTCATTGATATGGGTGTCGTGAAGTTAGCCACCTCTGTTTTTTGGAGCCCAAAGTCAGCTTTGGAGAAGTTTTTCATGGTGGTTATCTTTGCGGAGGGTGTGGGTGAGATGTGGATTCCTATGGTGACTAGTTTGTGGTTGGATCTAACCAAAGAGGAATTGACTATTGGTATAGAGCAACAATTGCCCATGTTTGTAATAACCAGGTCAAGGATGTTGTTTCCTCTAGTGGGGGTAAGAATGAGCTGGTCCAGGGCATTGGAATTGATGAATTCCAGGAAGCATTGGGCCAGTGTATTGGTGCATGAGTAGTTTTCCCAGTTGATGGAGGGGTAGTTGAAGTCACCTAGTATGAGAGTGTTGAGTTGGACCCTAATAATTTCCAGGGTGCTTAGGAATGTGGAGTGAGAGTCTTGGGACATGGTTGGGGACCTATAGCAGGCTACGACCTGAATCGCTGTCTTACCCAATGTTAGTTGTAACTGAAGTATCTCAGATGCGTTATGCTGGGCTACTAGTCTGGAGGTGTGCGTATCCTTTATGAATATGGAGACACCACTGCCTTTTTAGCTTCAGTCCATGTTCTGGGGCCAAAAGGTGTGGAATGAGTCATAGCCTGGTAGTGCAGGGGTGCTTTCTGCTGCTATAAACCAGGTCTCCATTGCAGCACAAATGTCGATGTTCTCCATTTTGAGGAGTGCTTTGAGCAAGTGCATCATGAGATTTAGACTTCTAGCTTTGAGCAGCATGACCCTCAGATTGCATTTATTTATAGCTGTTACAGTGGTAATTTGGTCTTTGGGACATCACCTAAAAACACACTATAGGGGTGGCAAGAGCCTTAGCCAGTATCCAGAAACCCAGGGGTGACAGATGCAGGCCATCTCTAGCAAAGCATCGAGGTCTGTCAGTCATGTCATCTCAAGCAGACAGATACTGGATTCCCCTTAGAATGACACCAGAAACTTAGCCAATTTTTGAATTCATTCATTTTCTGCTTGTACTGTGGTATCATTCTGAGTGATGGTAGGATGCTGTTCAGGGCTAGGGTCATACCTGCCTGGGCCACATAATCCGAGAGCTCCTCAATATCTCTTCATGCTGTCCAGAGATGTGTGTCTCAGATCATTCACACCCACATGGACAGTGACAGAGTCATACTTGTACTTGTTGTGGAGTGAACTGAGTGCATGTGTTGTGTGTTGGATTCTGGCACCTGATAGACAGCTGACTGTTACCTTCTCCTTATTCAACCTAGTGAGTGGGACATCAGTGTGGCTCACTATCGAGTCATAGTGTATTGGGTAAGCTGTTTTGCCTTAGGGGCTTAGGTTGAGTGGCACACTATGTAGGTGAGCTATGTGTCTTGTGGCTTGTGCTGTGTTGTGATGGTCGAGTGCATTTCTGCCTTGCAGGTCTCTGCTGTTTAGGTAGATTTCAATTGAGAGCCTCTGCGAAGGTGGGTGTGTGGTTTGTGTTTTTATGTGAGAGCTGTGATGGTGGGTATTCATAAGATCATAGGATCTTAGGAAGTTACTAGGGTATTGGCCCTGAGGCCCTTATAAGCCTAGCCACCATGTTGCTTCCATTGCATGGAAAGCTTTCTACATGACCCACCGCATAAGTAAGGGTATCTCATCCAGGGACAAGGAGGTCATAACATCCCTGTATTCTTTCCTTATAAGGCCCATTATTGAGTACAATGCCCCATTCGGCATGTACCTCGCAAAGCACATGCAGCAGCTGGAGAGACCACAGAGGTTCCTCACCAGGAGATCCAGGGCCTCAAAAATCTACCGTACACAGATAGGCTAAAAGCCCTATGCCTCTACTCTGTTTCATACAGAAATGTCATGCATAGACAAATCAGCACCCAATGACCCTGTCCAGCAGGGACATGGGTGGAATCCCAGGAATGTATTTTCTATTTCCCATCCAGTTATCCAGATTGCGCTTGAAAAAGGTTAAAGAGGTACTCTGCTTAACGTGGAGAGCAGTGGCGGATCCAGGGTTTTACAAAGGGGGGGGCGCAGTCTAGAAAGTCGACAAGTGAGGTGGGGAGGCAGGAAAGCAAAACACTGGGGAAGGGGGATGTGGAAGGATCACCTTAAGATATTGTATCAGCATGTGTGAAAACACAGCAACATACAGTCATTTGCAAAACATTGGGGGTGGTGGGTCGAGTGAGCACAACGGTTAAGGTTTTCACCTCAGACACAAAGTATTGGGTTTGATTCTGATCTCAGCTTATTAGCTAGACTTATAATTATCATTCATGACAGTTAGCCTAATATTCTCATATTATCCAGTGAACCTGGTGTGGTTGTGCTCACTAACACAAGGTAGTAAACAATAAGAAGTGATGTATTATCTATGTATGTACATCTAAAAGAGTAGTGTATGGGAAAATCTAAGTCATAAACTTAAACTTACAGGTTTATATAGTTGTGAAAGAAAGGGATATACTTAGAGAGTGTCCCACAAATGTATTGTAAGAAATATCCAAGAATTATGAAAAGTCTGGTCTGCAAGTGCAATAAAAAATGGATACTTCCACCCCAGCAAATGGCTGCTGCCTACTAGTAATATACTGATGTGAACAAATGTAAAATCCACCTTCTTTGTGGGGAAACTGTTGCATCAGCACTGACAATGAAAAATAAAATTATAACTTGTGTGTGCACAAGCACATGTATTTGGGGGCACAGTATAAATAGAATACATTCATACAATTGCTCTGTGAAAAGTACTCAGCAAAACAATCTCTGATATTACATTTATCCAAAGACTATTGCAGGAAAGAACATAACCTCGCACATTATACGCCAATAAATACTAAACTGGGCGAGGCTGCAGAATGCATGCACATAAAGCTTGATTCACTGATAACCAAGGGCCGAAGTGGCTCAGAATACTAATACACAAACACAAGCACCCACTCTGCATGATGCATTAAATCAGAACATTTATGTACGTGTGCCATCAGTGGCTTCAGACCACATCTTTACAAAGTGCAGCGAAACCAACAAGGAATATCTGGGCACAGAGTAAAAATGAAGTCAGAGGAAGGGAAAAAAAAAAAAAAAAGTGTGTGTGTGTGTGTGTGTGTGGGGGGGGGGGGGTGCAAGTATGGTTTTGGCTGACCTGAACAGGCACTACTCCATAGAAGGTAAGAAAACAAAAAGCTATCCCTTACCTTCAGCCTGACTCTAGCAGTAGCTGTTTGACCATCTGGAGAGATATCAACACAGTCGGCATTATGGTGAATGTGTTTCTGAATGCTGTACAATACAGAACACATACTAGCTATAGCAAATGTGACTGTACACTGCAACACTTAGCCAGCCAGGATGGACTACTGTCCACACGTAACACATCATGGTCATTACATCTCTCCTCATCCTCATGCCTTGGTCCCTAACTAAGAGTAAATAAATCACAGAAAACTACACAGAATAACACTGGGTGAAATGACATACAAAAAGGACTATAATGCCAGTTAGCGCTAAATCAAACTAAGAATTCTATAGTAGTTCATGTTTATGGGAGATTACTAGGCTAATGGCTCAAGAGCCATTACAAGCCTGGCCAATTTTACCCAGATTTGACCCAATTTTCTATCCCTAGGGGAAAGATCACAAGGGTCAGCAAGCAGGATTCTGACAATTTTTACCAAGACTGTCTTTGTCCATAAAGGACAGGGCCACCATCCCAGGAGTGAATTTGTGATTTCCCATCTATTGAGCCAGACTGTGCTTGAAGACAGTCAGGGAATGGCTCTGCTTCACATGAACAGGAAGCATATTTCAGAAGATGGGCAATCTCTGGGACACACATCTGTCTTTCCAGCATGAACTATGCATATCACAGATCAGGTTATCTTTGGAGCAGGTAACCCTTGTGCATTTAGTTTTGCAAATATGCAACATTTCAATCAGGGCTGAGTCAGAAACTGCTCAGGCACAGATCAAAATACAAAAATATTAAATACCAAATTAGTTTTAAACTCTCTTTGCTAAACCACAAAAGCTGTTACTTTACAAGAAATCAGTATCACCAATGACATTTCTAACTACACATAACCTGCATCTGGTTTCTTAAGATCTCACCTCTGACATCCAGTCATCTCTCCATAAACCTATAACCTTCTCAACAGAAGTTGAAAATGTTGCCTCACACTATTAGTCTAAATTATACCTATGCAAAATACATATGCTTAATGAAAGAAAAAAAGGCTTACTGATCGCTGCAAATTTTAGAAGTCACAGGAAGATATCACAATTACACTGTAATAAATACAACATAAAATAAACAACTGTATCAAGAACATAAGTTTTAGTATTACAAGCAAAAAAGACAGAGTTCCTTTGTCATAGAAGCAACACAGCAAGAGATACATTGTAAGAGAACAAAAACAAAAAAACAACATATAAACAAACAAGGTGCAGCCAGGTTTAAGATCCAGAGGCATGAGACAATAGAAAACTGATGCATTCTGCTGCCTTTGTACAGTGTAAGAATGGAAGAGAAAACAAGACTAGAAAGGTGAACTAATGCTTTGTGGTGTGCTCGATGTCTACATATGCAACAGGAGCACTGGCTGTGTCTTTCACGGCACACTGATGCCATACAGAGACAAAACTCTGCAGGACTTAATTGGCTCAGTTGAAAGAAATGTTGGAGTACTTAATGTTGTCTTACATGGACCCTGTTAGGAAGGAGCCTACTGAAGTACCTTGTGACTGTGATCAAAGGCCATGTATGTGATTCCCCCTCCACTGGATCAGTCTGTTACAATCTTATCTTTTACAAGCATGTAGAGCTTCTTGAACTTTTAAGTACCTTATTCATCAATGTAACCCATGCCAACTTCACTTTCCAAAACAACTCGGTCAAGGAAAAGACCACTGAATCTTGTTAACCACTTAATAAACTTAGACCTCATAATGTCAATGAGACAAGTATACTGAGTATGCCAAAGTACAATGTTGCAATGTAGTACACAGCCACTCAATACATAATTTTCAAATAAACAATTTGCAAACACTAGGTGCACACAGAATAATCTCATGCATCCAGCAATGGAGAAGTCTTATTGCAGACCAAAGCTATTCCACCATACTCATTACAGCTGGTTACAATTTTCAGTACCCCCCACCTCTCGCTTTCCAACCATCTCAAAATGTAAGGGACAGAAGCCTATGCTGCCAGTCATGGCTTACACCTTAATCAGCACTAAGCAAATGTACCTCCCTCTCCACTATGTAGAAGTAATGCAGAAGTACAGAATTTAGTGCAAGAAATCTGGGGGAAAGGGACTACAAACAAAACCAGAAACGAAGTGTCAACAGCAAGTACTATGACACATTATCTTGAAGTCTCTAACCCTTAAAATTATAAAAAAAAAATCAAATCTTATCCAAGTGACTTAAATGAAACTTGAATAAAAACAAGACAATGGAAAATCCATTACCCCTGTTCGATTTTCACTTAGAAATGTATATGGTCACAATGAGTAATGTATACAGTCACAGCGAGAAATGTATACGGTCACAAAGTCTAATGCTGCAATATACATAGTGTCCTCATCAGAACTTACCACATTAAAGAAACAAGTCAGACCATATATGTAACATTCATAACGTGCATTTTACTTGTACATTATTTAATATCAGATTTAATGTCACCAATTGTTACACTATAAAACGTTTACTGCACAAACAATTCAACTGTGTTTATTAAAGAAAGCATAAATGGTCAGAAACCATTTTCTGGACAATGAGTGGCTGAAATTAGTCTGTTCAACTGGAGATTCAGTGGTGCATATTCACCCCATGCTTGCAGGTGATTTCTCCAAGTGTCAATTTCCTCTCACCTTCCAAAATCATACTGGCTAAGATTGCCCATACATGCTGCATTTGCACAGATCACGGCTGGAAAGGGTCAAAGACAGATCAGTTCACTCTACCTCATTAATGAATGAATACAATTTCAGTTGAGGTCCATGTAAAAAACATGCAACATTTGCAATGACTACATATTTATTTTATTTCTCATACAGGATAACGTGGCTGGGCAGAGACCATTTTTACCAAAGACCTGTGGGAAAACAGTTTTAGAACATTAAACATTCACAACTACTGACAATAAATATATTGTAGTAGTAGGAGTAGTAAGGTACTTAATCCTGCCAACATACAGGTATGTTACTAGAAGAAAAAAACTCACTGTTCGACAGTAGCTAACATTCAATAATCAGTGAAAACTAAAACAATGCATGCAGTCTATTAGACAAACACACATCCTTTCAATGACCTTGACCTGGTAAATTACTCACACAAGGTGGATAATCAGATACCAAAGACAGCAACACTAATAGACTAGATTAAATTTGTATGGTGCAACTTGTTGCTGTCCACTTAACCTTCACTCAAGTGCTACTTGTCAAAATACAACATGTTCATAAACGCACATTCAAAACTTTTTGAGAGGGGTCAATACCCCTTAACTTTCCAACCAAATAAATGCCACTAATCGGATGTACACCACTTAAATTCAATATCTCAATATTGACGTAGGAGACTATGGAGATAAACGGGGTGGCAGTTCAGCTCCTCTCAGGATGCATTATTTTACAAAAAGCATTATTAATAGGAAACAAAGTAGTGTCATGCATAAGTGTAACTGTTTAAAGGGGAGCAACAGCCCCCATAAATGATGTTTTGTGTTGTGGGAGGCTCAGGTTGTTCCATGTATTTTTAAATTTTAAACCATACAGTTCAATTACTTTTAACTTAAAAGAAGTATAAAACAGCCTAATTAGATACACTCCGTTAACCATTCAATTTCTGAATTAACAGTGACTTACAAAACCAATTTCTGAATTAACAGTGACTTATAAAACCAAAGTAGAGGTGTGTGTGTATAAATAAAATGCACACATACATATTATACACACACATATATATTACGTACATACAAATTTCATTAACCATTCAATTTCTGAATTAACAGTGACTTGCAAAACCAATTTCTGAATTAACAGTGACCTATAAAACCAAAGTAGAGGTGTGTGTATAAATAAAACGCACACATACATATTATACACACACATATATATTACGTACATACAAATTTATATATATATATATATATATATATATATATATATATATATATATATATAAATATATACACATACACACACTGTATGAACTGGTCAGTGACCAGGTCCAGACCTTAGCTGAAATGATAAATCTTAAAGATAACTTATAGAGTGTACACATGGTTAACATTTTAAAACACATTGGCTTTGTGGATGCTACTATTCTCCAACAGCTTCTTTACTTATTCTTCAAGACTGCATGGGAGCTATTGCCTATCACAGCTGGAAAAAGAGAGTAAGAAAAACAACCAGTCCTACACAGGATGTCAAGTCTAGTGCTGGAGAAACATATACCTATGGGTAATTTTAAGAGGCTTTCCAATTTGCCTATCAGATATGTCCATTGTTGTATGAGGAATCCAAATCACCCAGCAAAAATCCAAGTGGCGACAGAGAGGACAAGCAGACTCCCCACACAAGCACCAGGTTAATGAGAAAATGAACCAGAGAACCAAGCACAGTGAGGTAACAATGTCAACCACTAAATGTCTCAGCTAGCTACCCTCGTGCATTGCAACACTTAATGTTAAGCATAGAAAGTCAGGGAAAAAAAACAAAATACCACTGTGCTCAGTCTATTTATGTTGAACACTCCTCTATAGAGGGAAAAAACAGTAAGTGAACCAGTCCAACCTAAAAGGTGAGTAGCGTTTCAACTCATCAGTTTCCAACATTTTACCAAACCCTGACACACTTCACTTGTATTTCTGACAAGCTGATGCATGCCAGGTTTTATGGTGGGGGACGGTTAGAAAATAAGGACCTGTGACTTTTAAGACGCCAACCCTCCAAACTATTAACACTATAACACAGCGCAGCAATCTTTTTCTGCTTCTTCTAAACTGAATTACTTACAACAGCAAATTACAGACGATCAACAAAGAAACATACTTGAAGGTAAACCCATACAGAAAGCCTCCTTATCTTATGACATGTAATATATATAAATATTCTAAGTAGACAACGTGCTCCTTTTTATGTCCCATTATTTAAAAAAAGTTAAGTGATATGACTTTAATGCCCACAGGTTGAGCTGTATGCTGTCTGCTATCGTTACTGCCTGGTAGTACATAAAACTAAACAGGGAAACAACCGTCTCCAAAAACTACTTATAACAGTTACGATGACAGAAAACTAACTTCAGCACAAAACACATTTTCTGCAAAAGCTAAATTATGTGGGGAAAAAAAGAAGTTGTCACGGGTACGCCCGTAGGTAAATTTGAGAAGCAAAGTCTCCTATACAAACAGACTAACTTTGAGCTCTGAGACGAAACACACAATGAAAATAGCGTAGTCAATAGTTTAATACCCGCTTTCGTCACTGGACTTCATCAGAATACAAAAAAACACAGCTCTATACACTTAAATAGTCAAATAATTAACATACAAATTATTCAATTAAAATCAAACAATCAAGCATTTTAAAAAAACATTCCCTTTAACTAAAAAACTGAAAGGAATCAAGTCCCTTGTTGACATATAATTTCCGATGTTTCAGGAAACATTTAATATTAATGTAATCATTTAAACCAGGGAACTTGTCCGCTTGGAGTTTAATTTGCCACATAGTTTCACGCTGTTCTAAAAAATTCTTATAATCACCCGCTCTAAGATCAGGGTGCACAACTTCTAAAATGGAAAATAAAAATTTTTTATATGTAATACAAACTTTCGTGTGTTTGTACAGAGCATTATTCCCGTCACTGGTCTTGATACTGTAAAGGTGCTCCCTGATTCTAGTACTTAAACAACGTGTGGTCATACCAATATAAAATGCAGAACAACCTGAACACTGACTAATGTAAACCACCCCCTTTGTTTTACAATCAACGTTACCAGGTACCTTGAATGTGTTGTCAATAGTGTCTATTCTTATGTATGGACCCTCTGAAATGAATCGGCACATGTTGCAACTATAGCAACAGTGCATACCTATCTTATTAGTATTAATATTTGGTGCAACCAAGGTTTTATTTTCCAAAATTCCTTTTAAATTGTGGCGATTCCTAAAAACAAACTTGGGACCTTCACCTAAAGTCCTTCTTATCTCCTCATTGCCATTAATAATTTTCCAATTATCAATGATTACTTGTCTAATCAATGGACCATCGGAACTAGTCTCAAGGGAACACAAAATTTGTGTATTGACCTCATTCCCAAGTTCTCTCTCTTTCAGATTTTCAATTATTGAAGAGGGAAAATCTATTATTGGTCTAAAAATACTTAGACGTTTCCGTAGAACTTCATCACTAGTTAAATTTAATTTGTTAATATCATACTCCCTGTCTGAAAATAGTGAAAAGATGGTATTGAATTCTTCAAGCAAATCATACTGTTTTGATGTCATCCGACTTGCTCGTATAAACTGCCCTCGGGGGATGTTGTTGATGACATGCCTGGGGTGATTACTAGAATGGTGTAAATAACCATTGGTGAATGTCTCCTTGCGATGAATCCTACTATGTAACCGTCTTTCCTCATCGTCCCAGTATAATGAGACATCCAAAAAATTCACAATGGTCCCCATATTACCCATAGTGAACTTCAAATAATCGGAAGATGAATTAATGTCTAAAAACAACTCATTAACTACGGTAGTGTTGCCTTCAATCACAAAAAATAAATCGTCAATGTAACGACAAAAAAACTTTATGTTAAATTTTTGCTTTAAAATGGGTATCTTCTCAGACTCCCACCAGGCCATGACTAAATTTGCAAAAGCAGGAGCCTTGGAGACCCCATGGCGACCCCTTTCTTTTGTCTGTAATATTTGTCACCAAAAAGAAACACATTGTTTTCCAAAATTACCTCCAAAAATAACCTGATGGTTGAAATAACTCCAGCAGTAAATCTGCCACCTCTTTTAGTCAAAAAATCACATACTGCGTCAACTCCTTCTAAGTGGGGAATACAAGTGTATAAAGAGATGACATCAACAGTAAAAATTGTGTATTTCAAAGGATCGAAAACATGTTCCTCTAAAAAACTACCAAATCTACTTAGAAAATGCCATGAATCCTTGACATAAGATGACTCCTCGCTTAAAATGGGACCCAAGATGACATCAATCACTAAGGAAATACCTTCCGTTAGTGAATGTGGACAGGAGACGATCGGTCTTAGTGGGGGATTTTTAGTGTCTTTGTGGGTTTTGGGTATCCCAAAAATTACCCCAATGCGTGGCTCTGTCACAACACAAAAATCATAAACCTCACGTGTAATGTCTCCTGTCATGAATAAACCATACAGTTCAGAATGTACAAAACGCACCCTGCATTTGTAATCAAAAAGGCTTATAGTTTCATATTCCTCTAAATTGTTAATGATTTCTAACATTTTTGCTTGGTAGACATTCTGATTCATAATCACAATGTTGCCCCCCTTGTCGCTCTTCATGAACCTGAAGTGCTGACATAGTAACTTCAAGTTCCTGAGAGCAACCCTTTCCTCCCTGGTAAGGTTATCAACGATGTACCTGTTGTTGTTCAAAACCTTATTAATGTCAACAATGCATTGTTCCTCAAACACTTTAATAGTGTTGTGTAAGTGAGGAGTAAAAGTAGAGGGTTTCACCAAAGACTTATTTTTCTGTTCTTGTTTGGTTAAAAAATCTAACACGTAATGTACATTAAGTTTCCGGGAAAATTTTTTGATGTCAATAATGGTGTTAGTAACATTTGCCCTTGAAGTGGGAATAAAATTTAAACCATGTTTCAAAACATTAATTTCACATTCAGAAAAACAATGATCTGTCAAGTTTATTATTTTAAACTGGTCAAGTGTCCTTTCTAAGTTTCGTCCCCTGAAGAATTGGACCCTAGGAAGGTCCGACTGCGGGTCAAAACAGTGTTCCTGCTGTTTTGACTTCCCTTTTTGTTTAAAAAAGTAGATATGGAGGTAGAACCAGAATTAACATTGCCCCCAGTGTTGTTACCCGTCTTAGCCTTAGGTCGAACTGAACCATCGATGTTAATACCATGTCCATTAGTCTCTATGTCCCTGTTGTCAGAGTCAATGACTGCTTCATCACCAAAACTGTCTTTGACCCCATGGACATTAACAAGTGACTCCTTAATTAAGCACCTGTTGTGGTCACTACTACTTGGATGGTTTTCCATTAGTTTCACTTTGCCTGCCATGACCTCATTAGCCCCAACCAACATGGGTTCCTTAGAACCTTCTGTTGTGTTGTTTGGGGTCCGAGTAACCTGCTGGTTAAAAACTTTACGGCGGTTCGTTTCAGCTTTAGGTGCCCTGTAACTGCTTCTATTAGCAAAGTTGTCATATGCCGAACCACTATCGTAAGCAATTGTGTCGCGGGTTAATTTAACCCGTTTGCGACTGGTTACCTCAGCCGTGTGCTGTTCCAGCTCTTCATATAGTACTGTGAAAAGTTCACCAGCCTTAGTTTCACCCAGGTTCAGGTTCACGAAGAGCGACAAGGGGGGCAACATTGTGATTATGAATCAGAATGTCTACCAAGCAAAAATGTTAGAAATCATTAACAATTTAGAGGAATACGAAACTATAAGCCTTTTTGATTATAAACGCAGAGTGCGTTTTGTACATTCTGAATTGTATGGTTTATTCATGACAGGAGACATTACACGTGAGGTTTATGATTTTTGTGTTGTGACAGAGCCACGTATTGGGGTAATTTTTGGGATACCCAAAACCCACAAAGACACAAAAAATCCCCCACTAAGACCGATCGTCTCCTGTCCACATTCACTAACGGAAGGTATTTCCTTAGTGATTGATGTCATCTTGGGTCCCATTTTAAGCGGGGAGTCATCTTATGTCAAGGATTCATGGCATTTTCTAAGTAAATTTGGTAGTTTTTTAGAGGAACATGTTTTCGATCCTTTGAAATACACAATTTTTACTGTTGATGTCATCTCTTTATACACTTGTATTCCCCACTTAGAAGGAGTTGACGCAGTATGTGATTTTTTGACTAAAAGAGGTGGCAGATTTACTGCTGGAGTTATTTCAACCATCAGGTTATTTTTGGAGGTAATTTTGGAAAACAATGTGTTTCTTTTTGGTGACAAATATTACAGACAAAAGAAAGGGGTCGCCATGGGGTCTCCGGCGGCTCCTGCTTTTGCAAATTTAGTCATGGCCTGGTGGGAGTCTGAGAAGATACCCATTTTAAAGCAAAAATTTAACATAAAGTTTTTTTGTCGTTACATTGACGATTTATTTTTTGTGATTGAAGGCAACACTACCGTAGTTAATGAGTTGTTTTTAGACATTAATTCATCTTCCGATTATTTGAAGTTCACTATGGGTAATATGGGGACCATTGTGAATTTTTTGGATGTCTCATTATACTGGGACGATGAGGAAAGACGGTTACATAGTAGGATTCATCGCAAGGAGACATTCACCAATGGTTATTTACACCATTCTAGTAATCACCCCAGGCATGTCATCAACAACATCCCCCGAGGGCAGTTTATACGAGCAAGTCGGATGACATCAAAACAGTATGATTTGCTTGAAGAATTCAATACCATCTTTTCACTATTTTCAGACAGGGGGTATGATATTAACAAATTAAATTTAACTAGTGATGAAGTTCTACGGAAACGTCTAAGTATTTTTAGACCAATAATAGATTTTCCCTCTTCAATAATTGAAAATCTGAAAGAGAGAGAACTTGGGAATGAGGTCAATACACAAATTTTGTGTTCCCTTGAGACTAGTTCCGATGGTCCATTGATTAGACAAGTAATCATTGATAATTGGAAAATTATTAATGGCAATGAGGAGATAAGAAGGACTTTAGGTGAAGGTCCCAAGTTTGTTTTAGGAATCGCCACAATTTAAAAGGAATTTTGGAAAATAAAACCTTGGTTGCACCAAATATTAATACTAATAAGATAGGTATGCACTGTTGCTATAGTTGCAACATGTGCCGATTCATTCAGAGGGTCCATACATAAGAATAGACACTATTGACAACACATTCAAGGTACCTGGTAACGTTGATTGTAAAACAAAGGGGGTGGTTTACATTAGTCAGTGTTCAGGTTGTTCTGCATTTTATATTGGTATGACCTGCGTTGTTTAAGTACTAGAATCAGGGAGCACCTTTACAGTATCAAGACCAGTGACGGGAATAATGCTCTGTACAAACACACGAAAGTTTGTATTACATATAAAAAATTTTTATTTTCCATTTTAGAAGTTGTGCACCCTGATCTTAGAGCGGGTGATTATAAGAATTTTTTAGAACAGCGTGAAACTATGTGGCAAATTAAACTCCAAGCGTACAAGTTCCCTGGTTTAAATGATTACATTAATATTAAATGTTTCCTGAAACATCGGAAATTATATGTCAACAAGGGACTTGATTCCTTTCAGTTTTTTAGTTAAAGGGAATGTTTTTTTAAAATGCTTGATTGTTTGATTTTAATTGAATAATTTGTATGTTAATTATTTGACTATTTAAGTGTATAGAGCTGTGGTTTTTTGTATTCTGATGAAGTCCAGTGACGAAAGCGGGTATTAAACTATTGACTACGCTATTTTCATTGTGTGTTTCGTCTCACATCTCGACTGCTATTTTTTACTTGGTTTACTTGATTTTGGGCTTTGCATTTATTTGGTAACTTTGAGCTCTCTTAACAGCATTTGACAGAAACGTGTCAACTTTTCCAGTTTAACGTTATGCTATTCCGCAGCTTTGATCAAGCAAGCCGCACACAAAAAAGATTTCTTACAACCAAATAATCACCAAAGCAGATTCTGAATTTAATTTAAATAGACTTACAGATTTCATGTCACAAAGCATAATCCACACACTTTCTTACCTGATCAAGTGATTCAAGTCCAACTACATTTCGGAATTCCCGCTCGCAGCGATAATCCATATGATTTGCGACTGTCGTTTTCTT